>NC_081789.1:27998433-28000933 GCF_963082965.1 Carassius carassius
ACCTTACAAAGACAGAACTCCTGGTGATTCCAGCTAACCCATTGCTTCATCACAACTTCTCTATACAGCTGGGCTCATCAACCATTACTCCTTCGAGGACAGCTAGAAACCTAGGAGTTGTGATGGATCATCAGTTAAGCTTCACAGACCACATTGCTACAACGACCCGGTCCTGCAGGTCTGCCTTATACAACATTAGGAAGATTAGACCCTTCCTGTCAGAGCAAGCAACCCAACTTCTTGTCCAAGCTCTTGTTCTCTCCAGACTGGACTATTGTAATGCTCTCCTGGCTCTTCCTGCATGTACTGTCAAGCCTCTGCAGTTGATCCAGAATGCAGCAGCGAGGGTTGTCTTCAATGAGCCAAAAAAAGCTCACGTTACTCCTCTCCTCATCAGGTTACACTGGCTACCAGTAGCTGCTCGCATCAAATTCAAGGTACTGATGCTAGCCTACAAGACGACCACTGGCACGGCACCAACTTACCTAAACTCACTGGTTAAATCTTATGTGCCCTCCAGAAGTTTGCGCTCTGCAAGTTAACGACGCCTTGTGGTGCCATCCCAAAGAAGTTCAAAATCACTCTCACAGACCTTTTCCTGGACTGTCCCCAGCTGGTGGAATGACCTCCCAATCTCAATTCGTACAGCTGAATCTTTACTCATTTTAAAGAAACATCTAAAGACTCCTCTTTTTCGACAGCACTTAACCAACTAATACTAGCACTTTTCCTTTTCTTGTCTTTTCATTTATTAAAAAAAAACCTGGCTATGCGTTCTATACTAGACTAACTGAGACTTGTCATGGCTCTTGTACACTGTAGTTGTTCTCTTGTTGACCTGACTGCTTCTATTGTTCTCATTTGTAAGTCGCTTTGGATAAAAGCGTCTGGTAAATGATTAAATGTATATGTAACACACTGTGACTGTATGAGGAGGCAGTGTGATAAATATGATATACTGACATATTGCAGATGTACACACACTGCAGCATAAAGGTGCTGCTGATTCACTGAACTTCAGGTTCGAGCTTCTGTGTGTTTGTGATCCTTCAAACCAACATAAACACTGAGAATGAGAGACTCTTACCTGAATGAGACACTTCCTGACGTCACTGGGCACAGTGCTTTATTATAGAAGATGAAGGTGAAGATGAAGGCTGCATTACGAACCGAACCTACACACTGACGAGAGACAAACACACACACACACACAGAGAGAGAGAGAGAGAGAGAGAGAGAGGCGCAATAAACAAACAGCTCAAACATCAAAGACAAAGCGCGGCTGACTGACAGACTGAGCGGCGACATCAAAGACTCTCAGTGTGAAAGTATCGAGCGCATGTTACATTAATCTCTCAAACACAGACGCGCGCGAAACTCCAGAGACCATCTGAAGACCCGAGGAGACTCAGAAACTCCAGAACTATCTCTCTCTCACACACACACGGGCGCCCTAAAGACACAAGGCTGCATTTATTTGTTAAAAAATACAGTAAAATGTGAACTATCACTACTATTCAAAACATGTTTTCTGTGTGAATCTGTGTTAAAGTGTAATGTATTTCTGTGATGCTCCGCTGTGTTTTCAGCATCATTCCTCCAGTCTCCAGTGTCACATGATCCTTCTGTTAGGAATATTGCTGCATTATGAATGGAAAGATGCAGGAAGGTAAATTTCAAATGTTCAGACAAAACACGTCACTCATAACGCAAAGTATCTCCATAAGTAATGATGATTTATTAAACATCACACATTAATTCAGCTGTGGATGTTCATGGAGCTGAAGATCTGAACAAATTCCTGAATATAAAGCTTTTCAAGAACAAATAAAGGAAATGGAAGACGACAAAGAACTCATCTAAATGAGTTTATAATTCAATCAAAAGCAAATATCTAACAAAAGGATAAACAATTTTTATATTTTCATAACTCGATTTTGTTCAGTGTTTCAGAAAACAAGACTTATTGTCATTTCACATCTCCAGTCTATGCATCTTGATTTAAGGATGTTTAGATATTTCTACTGAATAAATAAAACAAGACAATACCTGTGTATTCATCATGCCACGACTTGATGAATTTAAGCTCTGATTTGATTTAAGACTTAAGGTCTTCATTTATGGAAGGGTGAACTACAAGTTTAAACTCACAGAAACAGATGAAAACTGAATCCTCACATCCAGGAACGTAAAGATACAACCAGAGATATCACACAGAAGAAAACACTTTCGTCATTTCAGTTTATTTGTATTTTTCCAAGTACATTTCAATCTGTACATCAGCACTCGCTCACAGCTGACACTTTATCAGACTGAACGAAAAACAAAACAAGAAAAAAGACAGTCTTCTGTCAAAAAAAGAAGTGGCGTGTCCTCGAGTCACGTGACCAGATCACATGACATCAGCGTCACAACACGCAAATCATGAAGAAAACCAGAGAAATGAAATGAAATCATGCTCCTTCTGCAAGCAAACGAGTCGTTATCAACTGATGGTCTG
>NC_081789.1:28008433-28018433 GCF_963082965.1 Carassius carassius
GATTACCATTATAGCATTAATTAGGTGTAAAATAGTTTTCGGAGCTTCTACCGAGGCAGCAATGTCACGTGATAGCTGTTACATTTCTTAGCGCTTGTTTAGGATGATCCAATCACAGTCTACTGAGATTACGGAGTGTTGATGTTTTAAAAACATTTTTAAAAGTTTGCTGGGATGAATGCATGGGATCTGTCGATCAGAATAAATCCATGTAAATGATTATATGCTAATGTGAAACTGCCACAAAACAAACGCCGTACTGTGATTTAAACGCTTCTCAGCGACTCCTACAGTGCACTCTTCAGTCTCACACTGCGCATGCGCCACCTCCTGCCAGCGCTGACGTCACACGCAGAGACACGTCGCTTTCGTTGAGATTCGCGCGTGCGCCACACTCGCATAGACAGAGCACTAATCACACAAAATGCTGAACAAGCTTTTTATTAATTAAAATATCAATAACTGTAGAACACTACAAGTTATATAATGTTAACAGAAGACAGTGAGGTGGGTAAATAGGTCAAAGTGACGATAAATGAGAGGATTTATAATAAAGTAAATAAAACACTTCAAACCTTCGATCCCATCATACTCCTGCGATCCATACACATACAATCACACTCACAACCTGCTGATATTTATCTTATAATGCATCCAGTGTTATGCATTTATCACGTACTTTACTCATCTTAAAATTTGACAGAACCCCGATTCATAAAAAGCTGTTCTGCGGTGAATCACTGATTCAGACTATGTGAATCAGTGCAATCAGTAGAAATGAAGACCTGACAGAGCTCTAACTGTCTGTCAGCACATGCAGCTGTTTACAGTCTAAAGATGATTGTATCAGCAGATCTGAACTGAATCACGTAGACAACTGAACGAACGAATGAATCGTTTGTCTATTCGGTTCCTCTGTGAGTGATTGAGCTCACCTAACCCTAACCCTAACACTGATCACATCAGACTCCGTTCATGCTGATCAAACGCCTGTTTGCTGACAAATCAACATGTTACTCCAGTAAATAAACCAAACTAGTGTGATTAATTAAAGCGAACATCACGTCTATGTGATGAACAGAACAGTGAGCCACTAAAGCTAGTCACATTTACCCTTAATCCTCTTCAGAACACTTTAAAAATCAAACATTAGAAAAAGAGTGGTTTCTACATACAGTAGATGATTGTTTTCTACATCACATGGCTTCTGTGCAGATCTGGACTGCTGACAAACAGTCGTATGTTAAAACATCATCAACCTGTTCAAGCTCCAGAAACTGAACTGATTAGTAAACGAACAACCTGAATTAACATTGCTTCAGAACTAGTCCCAGTAATGTGTGATGGCATCATAACACTGATGAAGAACATGAATCATTAAACAGATCATCAGTGTGTCTATAGCCTCATTCAAATATCAATTATATAATTATGGATTATTATTAACCTCAGATCGATCAGATATTAATTCATCTGATTCTCATGAAGCTTGTTTCTGCCACAGAATAAAAATCATACAAAGTAACTGACAATTTAAAATGTTTCTGCATTATTCAGAGACAAAGAGTTACAATTGTGAGAAAAAAGTGTAGTTAGAAACTCAGAAGTGTGAGATATTTTGACTTTTTGTCTGAAGATTATGAGTTTATATCTCAATTCTGAGAGAGAAAAAGTATAAATAGAGATTTAAACTTTCAGTTGCAAGAAAAAAAAGATCTGAAGAGTTCTTTTGCAAAAACAGATAACTTCGTTTTTAACTATTTTCAAAAATCATATTTTTTCTTAGTGTATTCAAATTAATCTCAATCAAACTGCAGTTGGGTTATTTTGATCAGGTTACAAAATAACTAAATAAAAATACAGCTAACACAATAAAACAATGAAAACATAACAAAAAACATGAGTTATCTGTTTTTGCAAATAAACTTTTCATATAAAAAAGCAGTTACCTTTTTAAAAATTGTTATCTGTGGCAGAAGCAAGCTTTGGTGTGAGTATAATCAGATGTTTGTCTGATCAGTGATGACAGACGCTGTGTTCATGTGTGAATGATGATCTCAGTGCAAACACTCCACGTAGTTGGCCGGAAGCATGCCAGACTTTCCGGTGCGCTGGACCGTGCCAAACATCCATCCCTCGTCGATTGGCTGTGCGTTAACGATCACGTCTCCGTCGCGGAAGGAAACCTCGTCGTGATCGTGAGCGGCGTAATCATACAGCGCCCGGTACACCCTCTGCTGGACACAACACTTGTGCGAAAGTCACACAAATTCTAGTATAGTATAAACAACTGTAGAGAAAAGTGTGTGTTTGTGTGATGAAGCGCAGTGAGGCGTGAGCTGTGTTTTCTCTCACCGTGTGTGGAGGAGAGCGAACGCTGCGGACGGCCTGCATGTGAGCGTGACCCTGCTGGTGCTGCGGAGCATGATGGGAGTGATGCTGGAACACACCTGCACAAACACAGTCCAACACTTTCATCTGTTCTCGCTCACACACAGACACACACCTGCTGGAGCAAACCAGGAATGACTGCAGATGAAACAAGTTAATGTTGAAACAGAAACAGTGGATCATCATCATCACCATCATCGTTTGTGGATCAGATCTTCAGCTGGTTGATGGGTGATGTTGAGTCAAACACACACACACACACACACACACACACACACACACACACAGACACATGTATAATCTTCTTGACTTGTCTTAATTCCTCAGCAAATCCAACAACTCAGAAAAACCTGATGTTGAAATAGAAACTATGTGCTCTCTCTTTTCTAGAACTTCAGACACAGATGCTCCTTTACGCTTAGAGATGAAGGAAAACAGTCCAACAAGGTGTTATGATGAGCACACTAACACCTTGGAGCACAGCTGGAGGAAAACAAAACTTGAGGTATCTCGTATTGCATGGAGGGAAAGTACTTCTACTTATGGAAAAGCTCTAAACACTGCTAGAATAAAAGAGTGACACAGGAGTGGATTTTCAAATCTCTCCCGTCTCGTCCCAATCCCATGAAAAAACTGTGGGGAAATCCCGTCCCCTTTCAATCCCGAAAGAATGACTCCTATCCCTCCCACTCCCGTGTTGTATTTGTTTTTGCCCGGAATCTGTCAGTTACAGTAAAAAAAAAATCAAAAAAAGAATAAATACAGTACAGATCACAGCATGCCCATGAAAATAGTGATTTTGTCTCCAATCCCACGGGAGTCTTGAAAAATGTCAGCCTCTATGCTAGACCTGCTTACTTTTCATCTATTTAGAAGAAAACAGACACATTTCCAAGCATTTATTCAATACAGTGGCTAAATTCACATAGAAAATGGATTTGTAATACTATTTCATTGCTTTTACTGTATTTTTGATCAAACAAATGAAGCCTTGAGCAGAAGAGACTTCTTTCAGAAACACTGAAAAATCTTACCAAACCCAAAATTTTGACTCTAACAACTGATGAAAAGCAAAACAGAGATGAAAGTAATGAACAAATGATGATTATTTACATGACACAACCTTCACGTGGGTCTGCAACAACCAATCAATTCAACAAATCATAACTGATAATGAAATATGTCTGTGTGCCACATCAACATGATGAACATCAAACATTCTGCTGCTGCAAACAATGTAAAACTAAAACCCAAGTCAGAAAGAATCATATTAATATTGTAAATGACTGAGTATTAGTGATGGACTGACCAGTGGCTCCTGCTGATCTACGGTCCATCTCAACCACCTGAGGCTGGACGCCATGGTAACCGTCGCTGGCGCCCATCAGCTGGTCTCCATGGAGACGTGCCATGTGTTGCTCATCGAGGGTGTGTGTGGCGCCTCGACCCCGCGAGCGCTCAAACTCCTCATGATACTTTGCCTGAGAGAGAGAGAACGTCACACACACACACTTTAGGTTTGTGTTGCAGTGCGGTTTGGTCTCTGATAAGCCCATGTGTCGTCACCCATGTGACATGTCAGTCATGTTTTAATGTGGTCATGTCAAACACAGGCGTCACCATGGTCCTACTTCCATAGAAACACAATTTTGAGATTTCAGCGTGTGTGTGTGTGTGTGTGTGTGTGCGTATACCTATTGGGGAAGTCGTGGCCTAATGGTTAGAGAGTTGGACTCGTAACTCAAAGGTTGTGAGTTTGAGTGTCAGGCCGGCAGGAATTGTAGGTGGAGAAAGTGTATGAACAGTGCTCTCTTCACCCACGACTGAGGTGCCCTTGAGCAAGACACTGAACCCACAACTCCCCCCCCCCCCCCTCCAGATGCCCACTGCTCCGGGTGTGTGTTCACGGTGTGTGTGCACTTTGGATGGGATAAATGAAGAGCACTAATTCTGAGTATGGGTCACCATACTTGGCCACATGTCACGTCACTTTTATATTAGTATGTATGCATTTAAATGTACGCATTTAGCAGATGCTTTTATCCAAAGCGACTTTCAGTGCATTCAGGCTAACATTTTTTACGTATCATGTGTTCCCTGGGAATCGAACCCACAACCTTTTACACTGCTAACGCAATGCTCTACCACTGAGCCACAGGAACACATATGTATGTGTGTTGGTCAGGTGGAATCTGGCTGTGTATGTGCTCTCAGTGTGTCTTGGAGGGGTGAAGTTTCTAAGTCACAACTTCTTGCTACTGGGGTTCCTCAAGGCTCAGTGCTTGGACCACTTCTCTTCTCCATCTACATGACGTCATTAGGATCTGTCATTCAGAAGCATGGCTTTTCTTATCACTGCTACGCTGATGACACCCAACTCTACCTCTCATTCCAACCAGATGATTTGACGGTAGCTGCTCGCTTACTAAGATAAAACTGCTGGTGGTTCCAGCTAACCCAATATTTCATCGCAACTTCTCTATACAGCTGGGTTCGTCAACCATAACTCCTCGAGGACAGCCAGAAACCTAGGAGTTGTGATGGATCATCAGTAAAGCTTCACAGACCACATTGCTACAACGTAACAATGTTCCCTCCAGAAGTTTGCGCTCTGCAAGTGAACAACGCCTAGTGGTGCCATCCCAGAGAAGTTCAAAATCACTCTCACAGTCCTTTTCCTGGACTGTGCCCAGCCAGTCTTTACCCTTTTTCAAAATCTTTTTTGCCAGCACTTGACCAACTAATACTAGCCCTTACTTTTTCTTGTCTATCCTATTCTTAAAAAAAAAAAAAAAAAAAAAAACATAGCTGTGTGTTCTGTACTAGACTAACTGAGACTTGTCATGGCACTTGTATACTGTTGTTGTTCTCTTGTTGATCTGATTGCTTTTGTTGTTCTCATTTGTAAGTTGCTTTGGATAAAAGTGTCTGCTGCTAAATGATTAAATGTAAATGTGTGTGTTGATCTGGCCGTGTGTGTGTGCTCTTGTTTTTGTATCATATCAGGACACAACTCTGTATAATGACATGGGTATGACACAGGTATTACAAGGAGAGTGTGACTTATGAGGACATAACCCATGTCCCCATTTTTCAAAACGCTTATAAATCACACAGAATGAGTTTTTTTGAGAAAGTAAAAATGCACAGTTTCCTGTGAGGGTTAGGGTTAGGTGTAGGGTTGGTGTAGGGCCATAGAATATACAGTTTGTACAGTATAAAAACCATTACACCTATGGGATGAACACATTTTACACAAACATGAGTGTGTGTGTGTGTGTGTGTTGTTCTGGCCGTGTGTGTGTGTGTGTTGATCTGGCCGTGTGTGTTCTCAGTGTGTGTGTGTGTGTGTGTGTGTGTTGATCTGGCCGTGTATGTTCTCAGTGTGTGTGTGTGTGTGTGTGTGTGTGTGTGTGTGAGTGTTGATCTGGCCGTGTGTGTGTGTTGATCTGGCCGTGTGTGTGTGTGTGTGTGTTGATCTGGCCGTGTGTGTGTGTTGATCTGGCCGTGTGTGTTCTCAGTGTGTGTGTGTGTGTGTGAGTGTTGATCTGGCCGTGTGTGTGTGTGTGTGTGTGTGTTGATCTGGCCGTGTGTGTTCTCAGTGTGTGTGTGTGTGTGTGTGTGTGTGAGTGTTGATCTGGCCGTGTGTGTGTGTGTGTGTGTGTGTGTGTGTGTGTGTTGATCTGGCCGTGTGTGTTCTCAGTGTGTGTGTGTGTGTGTGTGTGTGTTGATCTGGCCGTGTGTGTTCTCAGTGTGTGTGTGTGTGTGTGTGTGTGTTGATCTGGCCTTGTGTGTTCTCAGTGTGTGTGTCAGTGGCGTAGCCACGGGTGTGCCTGTGCCACACCTAAAAATAGATGCAGAATTATTTTTTATAGTCTCAATAAAAAATGTTTACTAAACTTGGGCTATTGTTGTTTACTTAGAAAATATATATTTTTTTAAAATCAACCCTTTCACGTGTAAGTTCAAATATTTTAACTGACCCCTTGTTTCCATCGCGACGCGATTGTCACGTGACACACCGCAGCCACAATAACTAACAGATGTATCGCTATTCGTTTTATTTAGTTTTATTAAAATATATACACAAACTTGCTTACCATGTCAACTGTCTGATATTCCGATTCTTCGTTTAAAAACCTTTATAAATTATCTTGACGAGATGAGCGCTGCAGTTCAGAGTCCCGTCAGCCGGATTTAACGTACAGCACTTGAATTCCCCAGTTTCTCCCGAAATACTTGAAAGTAAGTGGCTGTTGAACTGGACGAAGAATAGAGTAAACTTTATTGTTCTGCTATGTGTGTCTGATATATGAATAAAACACGTCGGCAAATTACATTTGATTAGATAGTTTTTGCTGCTTCCATAGACATCAGTGTGTATTTTACAAACTACCAATGCATTGTTTTACTAGTGATTATGTATATTTAAATGTATGAAACGTAAAATAAACATTATGTGGTTGAAAACACTGCATATTAATTGTGATATATGACAAGCGCTGAGCGTGTCCGTCTCTGGCTCAGTTCCAGCCGACGCGCGAAAGCTGTTTGAATCTGGCAGTTCTGTGACGTCACTGAACATTCTAAATCAGACTCTCAGGGGCACAGAAATAAGAATCCAATATATGGTGCAATAATGCTAAAAATGTTAAAATGTAATTTACATTTTAAATTAATTTTGTTAAAATATATCTGCCGACATTTGGACTGCCAACCAATCAGCAAACAGCAGCTGACTGTGACCCCAGCAGCTCCCCAGAGATCTTTGCCACGCATATAAACCGTCTATGATATAAACAGATCATTTTGATTGCACATTGCTAGCTAGCAATATGTCGCAGAGCTCCCTTCTTAATTTTTTTTTTAGCAAAAAACCTCGGCTTGATGGACAGCCGGACACAAGGCCTAACGTTACACCTGATGAGGTTGTTTCTCCCTCCCCGGGCCCAACATCAACAGACAGTGTTGCCAGATTGGAAATGTCTAAGTATCGTACCAGAAGTTCACAATTATTGTATTTGAAAGAAAATTATTACATCTAACAAATAACTACATTTTGACACGTCCTCCAAATTACCACTAGGAGTATGGTTGGACGGAAGCAGTGCGACAAAAATACTATCCCATAATTTTGCACAGTAATCTGACAATAAATGTGGCACACCCAGATTTTCATATGCACACCCAGAGTCTCTGTTCTGGCTACACTACTGGTGTGTGTGTGTGTGTGTGTGTGTGTGTGTGTGTGTGTGTGTGTGTGTGTGTGTGTGTGTTGATCTGGCCGTGTGTGTTGGTTCTGCAGCCAAACGTCTGTGTGATGCCATATGGGCCGCTCCACGAGTCCTGCAGCTCCAACATTCATCATCACAACCGGATCATAACAATCCTCAACAACACAGAAGAGCTTGATTAATATTTCAGTCTCCAATCATCTCAACACAAATATTGACTTGCATCTCGACTACAGAAAGACTATAAAACTACTTCAGAAAATGTTTAATTCATTTTTACTGATTTTAAAGATTTCAGATAACTGAATAAAACATAATTTTTGAGGAATTTCACTAAATCAGGAGATGGTTTTAATTCATGTTTTAATTTATAATATATCTGAATAGAGTAAAATCTTAATGTTTTAAACTTTTACTTTAAAAATAAAAATGAAAAGATTTTAGTAAAATAATTGTTATATTTTCACTTGATTATATTTAAAAAGATTGATTAAATTATTAGCATTTTATGTACTCAATTGATTCTGACGTGTTTGATGATACATTAGTATTAAATCTTAACACAGAATCCAAATTGAGTTAATTTGATTAGACATGTTTTTTGAATATTACAAATGAATGAAACCATTAATAATTAGTCATTAAAAAATGGAAAACACAGAATTTACAAACTTCCAGTGACTTCAAACACGAAACTCTATGAACATCAGCAGCTCTAAACAACAGGAAGTTCAGTGGAGTAAACGTGTTTAAAGCCCTGTTTCCTCTTTTCATCGGCTGTAATTACAGATCAGTGTTTACTGGCCGCATCACGTGACCCACAGACGCAGTTAAAACACTGGATGGGTGGAGCTCTTCTCTGATGAGAGAACGATGAGACACAGTCACATAAACACACGCGGCGAGCCGACCTGAGGAGACACAGAGACATCAGGGACCTTACTCTGAAGATATTATATCACATATTCTATATTACGAATCCTGTCACACAGTCAGACTGAGATCATCTCACCTGCGTCTCAGAGTCGCTCCAGTCCATTTTCATTCATAGTGACAGTAGTGTGATATTGTGTGTTTGTTATCAGAGACCAAGGGACCTCACACACACACACACACACACACAGAGGTATCGTACGTTACTGATGTGCTCCTGTGTTCTTCTGAGTCTCTGCAGCTCCGGTGTGTCTGTGACGATACTGAAGCCTCGGCCTTTGCTCTCCTCAAAGTCTCGCTTGTATCTCACCTGCAAACATCATGAGGTCAGAACACTGCTCAATCAGTCACACAATCATTCTGACAGTAAACATCACAGTGACTCTCGCCGTCACCAATACTGTGATCACAGTCTGATCCAAACACACGCATGTGACCGACAGCACCAGCTCAGAGTGAGCGAATCACTTCCTGTAGGACTGATTCTTCTAGCAGATTCAAACTGACTGAATTAAAGATTCACTTCCTGCAGAAGAGTGATTCCTCGAGAGGAGCAGCATCTGCTCTGGTCTGTCATCACCTTCTGTCAGGAGTGTGACACACACACACACACACACACTCTTTTGTCTCTTATACAACCATCTTCACACACTGTCAAAGGGTTTTGTTTAAAAAGCTAAAAGAAATCTAAACTGGTTTCACTGAAGTTTGACATGATTCACTATGACTGAATCAACCAGATCTTGAGTCGTTCACTTCCTGATGAGCGGAAGCACTGTCATATTTTACAGTGAGTGCAGTGTTTTATGAGCCATGAGCTGTTTTTAGGTCACAGTCCTCCGATGTAAAACACAGACACAATGTGCAGTGATATGTGGGACATCAGCGTCGATCTCAATCGACTGAACATAACGAGCGAACGCTCCGAACGACCTCATCTGAACGTCTGGAAACACAAACACTGCAGAATCTGAAATATTCATCACTCAAGCGCTTCTCTGTTCAGTTCCCAGGCTGGCTCAGGATACTCTTTGTGATCAAACATCCAGGTTTAATAACAGACGTGTGACACGGTTTCCAGATATCTGCAGTGTTTCTGTGTGCTTCTGCTCTACATGAACCTCCAGAAGAGTCAAATTTGTGTCACCATCATGAAACATCATGAAACTCTGATGTGAGATTCAGTGAGATGAGTCCTGGACGTCAGAGGAGCTCCAGATCCAGACACACAGGTGTGACTCTCACCTGACTCTGTAGTTCACTCTGCTGCTTCAGACGCAGGTTCTCCGGCGTGTCCGTCACAATCGTGAACGACGTCTTGGGATAGTGACTGCAAACAAAACACAAACAGTTTCATCACAGTTTACTGCTCACATTTTCAAATCTGAGTGGTTTCTACTGAACGTCTGGTGTGTGATTCACAGAAATACAGATCATAAATG
>NC_081789.1:28020933-28028433 GCF_963082965.1 Carassius carassius
CTCAGCTCAACTGAGGCTGTGAGGAAATCTGGACGCCTGAAGCACTTGGATCGGCCCACACACACTAACCTGAGTAGGTGCATCAGCACACACACACACACACACACACACACACACACACACACACACACACACACACACACACACACACTGTGCTTATGGGTTAGATTTGCTTCTACAGATCACGTACACACTAAACGCTGAACACAGTCTCCATATGAAGCACAGGCCCATGTTCACAGAACCTTCACAATAGCGAATGTAGATTCTACAGCGTCTAACACTTCAGTTTCATCCATCGCACCCAAAGATAAACTACAATGCTTTACAAACATAGGACAGGAAGAGCTAAATAAACTTATCACTGTATCTAAACCAACAACATGTTTATTAGATCCTGTACCCACTAAATTACTGAAAGAGCTGTTACCTGTAGCCGAAGAACCGCTTCTCAATATCATTAACTCGTCGTTATCTTTAGGTCACGTCCCAAAACCATTCAAGCTGGCGGTTATCAAGCCTCTTATTAAGAAACCAAAACTAGATCCTAGTGAACTGGCAAATTATAGGCCTATTTCAAATCTTCCATTTATGTCTAACATTTTAGAAAAAGTTGTGTCTGCTCAATTGAGCACCTTCCTGCATAAAAATGATCTGTATGAAGAATTTCAGACACCATAGAACATGACATACTCATAGATCGATTACAAAACTATACAGGTATTCAAGGGCAGGCTCTAAGATGGTTTAGATCCTACCTGTCCGATCGCTACCATTTTGTTTACTTAAATGGGGAGTCATCTCATTTATCATCAGTAAAATATGGAGTGCCACAAGGCTCTGTCCTAGGTCCTCTGCTATTTTCAATATACATGTTGCACCTTGGTAATATTATTTGAAAATACGGGATTAGCTTCCACTGTTATGCTAATGATACTCAGCTATATATCTCAATGAGACCAGATGAAAATTATCTAAGCTAACAGAGTGTGTTAAAAATGTAAAAGATCCTATTAAAAGATTTCCTATTAAATTAGGATAAGACAGAGATATTACTTAATGAACCAAAAAACAGTACACAGAATCTAGTAGACTACAGTTTGCAGCTAGACGGATGTACTGTTACTTCCTCTACAGTCAGAAATCTGGGTGTTATATTAGACAGCAATTTGTCTTTTGAAAATCATATTTCCAATGTTACAAAAACTGCATTCTTCCATCTTAGAAACATTGCCAAGCTACGAAACATGTTATCTGTTTCTGATGCAGAAAAGCTAGTTCATGCTTTCATGACCTCTAGACTGGACTATTGTAAAGCACTTCTAGGTGGTTGTCCTGCTTCTTCAATAAACAAGCTACAGGTCGTCCAAAATGCAGCAGCTAGAGTCCTTACCTGGTCAAGAAAATATGATCATATTACCCCAATTTTACAGTCTCTGCACTGGCTACCTATTAAGTTCCGTATCAGTTACAAATGATCATTACTTACCTATAAGGCCCTAAATGGTTTAGCTCCTGCGTACCTAACTAGCCTTCTACCACGCTACAACCCATCAGGCACCCTAAGGTCACAAAACACTGGACTTTTGGTAGTTCCTAGGATAGCAAAGTCCACTAAAGGAGGTAGAGCTTTTTCACATGTGGCTCCCAAACTCTGGAATAGCCTTCCTGATAATGTTCGGGGTTCAGACACACTCTCTCTGTTTAAATCTAGATTAAAAAACGCATCTCTTTCACCAAGCATTCAAATAATGCATCTCATAATTTGCGACTGCAGCTGTATATGAAAAATTTTGCATTCTTATTCTTCAGCTTGGGTTAAACTAATTAATTTTACTCTGTTGGAACAGCAGCTATGCTAATGATGTCTCTATTTGTTTCTCTGTTTCTGCTGGATCTTCATCCGGTGGTAACTAGGATTTACACAAGCTCCAGTCTGGATCCAGAACACCTGAGAAGAGATGATGCTGACCCTCAGAGGACCCCAGATGATGCTGACCCTGAATCAACAAACAGAACTAACAAATATTGCTACAAGTGTGACTGCATCATAGAATAATTGCTGTTAATAGTGTTCATCATCTGTCTGACTATGTCTTGTATTAATTATTCTGAAAAATCCTGTTATACGTGCACAAACTGACAGTCACCACTTATAAGCGACTACTAAATATTGTAGAAACTAAATTTTCTGTAAAGTTGCTTTACAAGGAATTGAATTGTGAAAAGCGCTATACAAATAAACTTGTTTTTGAATTGAATTGAGTTGAACCTTCTGAACACACACACACACACCGCCTCTCTATCATGTCTCTGTCGTCTCTCTGTGGTTTCAGAGTGTGAGCGTGGGGTGTGTGTGGGTGTTTCACTCCTGAGGGCACACGTTTGGCCCACATTCACACTGACCAGCACACACACACACACACAGAAATATACATACAGTGATGTGTTTAATAATGTGTTATTATATAATTCAGCACTTGTGTGATATAGGCTGCCTCATATAAAGATGAAAGAGAAATGCTGTTGCTGTATTAATGAGCCTCAGATGCATTTCAGCTCCATCTGAGACCATCAGAACACAAACATCTGATCGCAAACATCAGAACACAAACATCAGAACACAAACATCTGATCGCAAACATCAGAACGCAAACATCAGAACACAAACATCTGAATGCAAACATCAGAACACAAACATCTGAACGCAAACATCTGAACGCAAACATCAGAACGCAAACATCTGAACGCAAACATCTGAACGCAAACATCAGAACACAAACATCAGAACGCAAACATCTGAACGCAAACATCAGAACACAAACATCAGAACGCAAACATCAGAACGCAAACATCTGAACGCAAACATCAGAACGCAAACATCTGAACGCAAACATCAGAACGCAAACATCAGAACGCAAACATCTGAACGCAAACTTCTGAACACAAACATCTGAACGCAAACATCTGAACGCAAACATCAGAACGCAAACATCTGAACGCAAACTTCTGAACGCAAACATCTGAACGCAAACTTCTGAACGCAAACATCTGAACGCAAACATCAGAACGCAAACATCTGAACGCAAACATCTGAACGCAAACTTCTGAACGCAAACATCTGAACGCAAGCTTCTGAACGCAAACATCTGAACGCAAACATCAGAACGCAAACATCTGAATGCAAACATCTGAACGCAAACATCAGAACGCAAACATCTGAACGCAAACATCTGAACGCAAACATCAGAACGCAAACATCTGAACGCAAACATCTGAACGCAAGCTTCTGAACACAAACATCTGAACACAAACATCAGAACGCAAACATCTGAACGCAAACATCAGAACACAAACATCTGAACGCAAACATCAGAACGCAAACTTCTGAACACAAACATCTGAACGCAAACATCAGAACACAAACATCTGAACGCAAACATCTGAACGCAAACTTCTGAACGCAAACATCTGAACGCAAACTTCTGAACACAAACATCTGAACGCAAACATCAGAACGCAAACATCAGAACACAAACATCAGAACGCAAACATCAGAACACAAACATCAAAACGCAAACATCTGAACGCAAACATCTGAACGCAAACTTCTGAACGCAAACATCTGAACGCAAACTTCTGAACACAAACATCTGAACGCAAACATCAGAACGCAAACATCAGAACACAAACATCAGAACGCAAACATCAGAACACAAACATCAAAACGCAAACATCTGAACGCAAACATCAGAACGCAAACATCAGAACGCAAACATCTGAACGCAAACATCTGAACGCAAACATCAGAACGCAAACATCTGAACGCAAACTTCTGAACGCAAACATCTGAACGCAAACTTCTGAATGCAAACATCTGAACGCAAACTTCTGAATGAAACATCTGAACGCAAACTTCTGAATGCAAACATCTGAACGCAAACTTCTGAACACAAACATCTGAACGCAAACATCTGAACGCAAACTTCTGAACGCAAACATCTGAACGCAAACATCTGAACGCAAACTTCTGAACACAAACATCTGAACGCAAACATCAGAACACGAACATCAGAACGCAAACATCAGAACACAAACATCAGAACGCAAACATCTGAACGCAAACATCAGAACGCAAACATCTGAACGCAAACTTCTGAACGCAAACATCTGAACGCAAGCTTCTGAACACAAACATCTGAACGCAAACATCAGAATGCAAACTTCTGAACACAAACATCTGAACGCAAACATCAGAACGCAAACATCTGAACGCAAACATCAGAACGCAAACATCTGAACGCAAACTTCTGAACGCAAACATCTGAACGCAAACATTTGAACGCAAACATCTGAACGCAAACTTCTGAACACAAACATCAGAACACAAACATCAGAACGCAAACATCAGAACGCAAACATCTGAACGCAAACATCAGAACACAAACATCTGAACGCAAACTTCTGAACGCAAACATCTGAACGCAAGCTTCTGAACGCAAACATCTGAACGCAAACATCAGAACGCAAACATCTGAACGCAAACTTCTGAACGCAAACATCTGAACGCAAGCTTCTGAACACAAACATCTGAACGCAAACATCAGAACGCAAACATCTGAATGCAAACATCAGAACGCAAACATCAGAACACACAAACATCAGAACGCAAACATCAGAACACAAACATCAGAACGCAAACATCTGAACGCAAACATCAGAACGCAAACATCTGAACGCAAACTTCTGAACTCAAACATCTGAACGCAAGCTTCTGAACACAAACATCTGAACGCAAACATCTGAACGCAAACATCAGAACACAAACATCAGAACGCAAACATCTGAACGCAAACTTCTGAACACAAACTTCTGAACACAAACATCAGAACGCAAACATCTGAACGCAAACATCAGAACGCAAACATCTGAACACAAACATCAGAACACAAACATCAGAACACAAACATCTGAACGCAAACATCAGAACGCAAACATCTGAACGCAAACTTCTGAACACAAACATCTGAACGCAAACATCTGAACACAAACATCAGAACACAAACATCAGAACACAAACATCAGAACACAAACATCAGAACGCAAACATCAGAACGCAAACATCAGAACGCAAACATCTGAACGCAAACTTCTGAACACAAACATCAGAACGCAAACATCTGAACGCAAACTTCTGAACACAAACATCTGAACGCAAACATCAGAACACAAACATCAAAACACAAACATCAGAACGCAAACTTCTGAACGCAAACATCTGAACGCAAACTTCTGAACACAAACATCTGAACGCAAACATCAGAACACAAACATCAAAACACAAACATCAGAACGCAAACTTCTGAACGCAAACATCAGAACGCAAACTTCTGAACGCAAACATCAGAACGCAAACATCTGAACACAAACATCAGAACGCAAACATCTGAACGCAAACTTCTGAACACAGACATCAGAACGCAGACATCAGAACGCAAACATCTGAACGCAAACTTCTGAACGCAAACATCTGAACGCAAACTTCTGAACACAAACATCTGAACGCAAACATCAGAACGCAAACATCAGAACACAAACATCAGAACGCAAACATCTGATCGCAAACATCTGAACGCAAACATCTGAACGCAAACTTCTAAACGCAAACATCTGAACGCAAACTTCTGAACGCAAACATCTGAACGCAAACATCTGAACGCAAACATCAGAACGCAAACATCAGAACGCAAACATCAGAACACAAACATCAGAACGCAAACATCTGAACGCAAACATCAGAACGCAAACATCTGAACGCAAACTTCTGAACGCAAACATCTGAACGCAAGCTTCTGAACACAAACATCTGAACGCAAACATCAGAACGCAAACTTCTGAACACAAACATCTGAACGCAAACATCAGAACGCAAACATCTGAACGCAAACATCAGAACGCAAACATCTGAACGCAAACTTCTGAACGCAAACTTCTGAACGCAAACATCTGAACGCAAACATCTGAACGCAAACTTCTGAACACAAACTTCTGAACACAAACATCAGAACACAAACATCAGAACGCAAACATCAGAACGCAAACATCTGAACGCAAACTTCTGAACTCAAACATCTGAACGCAAGCTTCTGAACACAAACATCTGAACGCAAACATCAGAACACAAACATCAGAACGCAAACATCAGAATGCAAACATCAGAACGCAAACATCTGAACGCAAACATCAGAACGCAAACATCTGAACACAAACATCAGAACGCAAACATCTGAACGCAAACATCAGAACGCAAACATCTGAACGCAAACTTCTGAACACAAACATCTGAACGCAAACATCAGAAAGCAAACATCTGAACACAAACATCAGAACACAAACATCTGAACACAAACATCAGAACACAAACATCAGAACGCAAACATCAGAACGCAAACATCTGAACGCAAACTTCTGAACACAAACATCAGAACGCAAACATCTGAACGCAAACTTCTGAACACAAACATCTGAACGCAAACATCAGAACACAAACATCAAAACACAAACATCAGAACGCAAACTTCTGAACGCAAACATCTGAACGCAAACTTCTGAACACAAACATCTGAACACAAACATCAGAACGCAAACATCTGAACACAAACATCAGAACGCAAACATCTGAACGCAAACTTCTGAACACAGACATCAGAACGCAGACATCAGAACGCAAACATCTGAACGCAAACTTCTGAACGCAAACATCAGAACGCAAACATCAAAACGCAAACTTCTGAACACAGACATCAGAACGCAAACTTCTGAACACAGACATCAGAACGCAGACATCAGAACGCAAACATCTGAACGCAAACTTCTGAACGCAAACATCAGAACACAAACATCTGAACGCAAACATCAGAACACAAACATCAAAACACAAACATCTGAACGCAGACATCAGAACGCAAACATCTGAACGCAAACTTCTGAACACAAACATCTGAACGCAAACATCAGAACACAAACATCAAAACGCAAACTTCTGAACGCAAACATCTGAACGCAAACTTCTGAACACAAACATCTGAACGCAAACATCAGAACGCAAACATCTGAACACAAACATCAGAACGCAAACATCTGAACGCAAACTTCTGAACACAGACATCAGAACGCAGACATCAGAACGCAAACATCTGAACGCAAACATCAGAACACAAACATCAAAACACAAACATCAGAACGCAAACTTCTGAACGCAAACATCTGAACGCAAACATCTGAACGCAAACTTCTGAACACAAACATCTGAACGCAAACATCAGAACGCAAACATCTGAACACAAACATCAGAACGCAAACATCTGAACGCAAACTTCTGAACACAGACATCAGAACGCAGACATCAGAACGCAAACATCAGAACACAAACATCTGATCGCAAACATCTGATCGCAAACATCTGAACACAAACTTCTGAACGCAAACATCTGAACGCAA
>NC_081789.1:28033433-28038433 GCF_963082965.1 Carassius carassius
GAAAAAAATAAATTACAATTAAAAATTATAAAACCCAAAAGCAAGAAAGAAAATAAATTAAAATTTAAGTGACTAGATTTAAAGACAGCAAACTGAAGCGTGTGTGTGTGTGTGTGTGTGTGTGTCAGTGACTTTCATTATTTTGTGTGTGTGTGTGTGTGTGTGTGCTGATTATGTAAGAATCATGAGAGACTCTAAACACTGAGCATCATGAATGTGTTCATCTTTCAGCTCGTGTGTGTGTGAAACAGCGACACCTGCTGCTGTCGAACATCAAATACACCAGACTCTGTTTTACCATGTAAATACTACAGTAATCACTCAGGACCGTGGTACATCTCACAATACTGGGGTATTCTACCTGATAGTGTACCATGGTACTGCCACTGTACTTTTCCTTTGGTACACGAAGAAACATTGGGTAGCAAAATCATATAGAAATACTTCAATATTGATCACTTATTAATAATTTAGATTCATTCATTCAGTTTTTATTTAAATTATGCATGGTTCATTATGACATGAGAGGCGTTTTCTCAGATCGTTATGAATTATTTATATGAAATATACTTTTATTTGCTGTGGCAGTAAGAAGGGAATTTAACAGCGAAGCACCTCAATAAATGAAGATTTAGCAGATACTACATTTAATCTGAATCTAAAACAGTTTCAGTCATTTCTATACCGACGTTTAAATGCGGTAGAACGATTCGGAGCGGAGTAACGGGCGTGATTTACCGACACTCTTCTTAATTTCGTTAATTTCTCTATTAGTCCGTTAAGTTTATTAGCCTCATAATTAAAATGTGTACAAATCGCAGCGGCGCTGTTCCTTTTCTCAGCGCTTGTCTCAGGAAGAGACAATCAGATTCGATCTAGGTTACTGGACAGGGCCTTTAAAGAGATTGCTGGATCCAATTTCTATTTTTTATCTGAAACTAATACATCGAAACGTTCACTATACAAACACCCTCAACAAAATACCGCCGTACTGCAATTCGGATTCAGTTTTTAAATAGTTCTTCAGCGCCTCCCGGTGTCCCGGCAGGATCCAGTCACGTGACGCCGTGCATCCAATGAGGTGACTTATCCAGACGTTTCCCATCAGGTACTGCTTTGACTCACAGAAACGATCAAAATATCGCCTTTACTGAGATTTGTAGAGTTTAAATGGGATCGATTTATCGTTATAATAATACATATAAACAGTTTAAAGGAGCCAGAAAAGCATCATGAGCGCGTCTCACCGTCGTCGACACCGCTGTGTCTGCAGCGAGGTATAAATCCTGGGAAGCGCGACCGTGATCTTCGGCTGGTCCGAAGGCGGAGGGTTAGTCACAATTGATTGCTTCAGTCAGTTACAGAACTCCTTGTTTCTTCTCTCCCCTCTCCCACCGCTGAACTTGACTAGCCTTTTACTGGGAATCATAACACTTACCTAAGACTAACCCTTATCAAAACAGATTCGCCCTCACATGAGGAAAAAACATTATTCAGCTTGATAAATGTGAGTTTTCACAGCAGGAACACACTTAGCAACACATTTTTGTGATTTTCTATAACATTGAAACCATTACTGGTGGACAAAATAAAAGGTTCAAATAAACTATAATATTAACAAACAAGTATTTTATTCATATACTGTATATATACACACTAACATAGGAAACCGCAAACACAAACCATTTGAAACGGTTTTCATATATATATATATACCTCGGGCTGGCAGGAATTGTGGGTGGGGGGTGGGGGGGGGGGGGCTGGGGGTGCATGTACAGTGCTGTCTCCACCTTCAATACCATGACTTAGGTGCCCTTGAGCAAGGCACCGAACCCCCAACTGCTCCCCGGGCGCCGCAGCATAAATGGCTGCCCACTGCTCCGGGTGTGTGTTCACAGTGTGTGTGTGTGTGTTCACTGCTCTGTGTGTGTGCACTTCGGATGGGTTAAAAGCAGAGCACGAATTCCGAGTATGGGTCACCATACTTGGCTGTATGTCACGTTACCTATATTAGTTTAGAGTTAGTTTAGAAGGAGAAGTGAGTGTTCGTCACAGCAGCACTGGAATAAAGTACTGAAGAGACACATCCTCGTGCAGAAAGATCAGGTGAAGAATCCTTCTGTCAGCGATGTCTGGGATAAAAACACACACAGAGCACATGTACTGAGTAAGAGCTGAGTGTGTGTGAGAGAGAGAGAGTGTGTGTGTGTGTGTGTGTGTGTGAGAGAGTGTGTGTGTGTGTGTGAGAGAGAGAGTGTGTGTGTGTCTATGTGTGTGTGAGAGAGTGTGTGTGTGTGTGTGTGTATATATTAAGGTCACAAAATTCTAGGATAGCAAAGTCCACTAAAGGAGGTAGAGCTTTTTCACATTTGGCTCCCAAACTCTGGAATAGCCTTCCTGATAATGTTCGGGGTTCAGACACACTCTCTCTGTTTAAATCTAGATTAAAATCGCATCTCTTTCACCAAGCATTCGAATAATGCATCTCATAAATTGTGGGTGTTAGTTGTATCTGATCAAATGTGCATTCTTATTCTTCAGCTTGGGTTAAACTAATTAATTTTACTTTGTTGGAACAACAGCTATGCTAATGATGTCTCTATTTGTTTCTCTGTTTCTGCTGGATCTTCATCCCGTGGTAACCAGGATTTACACAAGCTCCAGTCTGGATCCAGAACACCTGAGAAGAGATGATGCTGACCCTCAGAGGACCCCAGATGATGCTGACCCTGAATCAACAACAGAACTAACAAATATTGCTACAAGTGTGACTGCATCATATAATAATTGCTGTTAATAGTGTTCATCATCTGTCTGACTATGTCTTGTATTAATTATTCTGAAAAATCCTGTTATACGTGCACAAACTGACAGTCACCACTTATAAGCTACTACTAAATATTGTAGAAACATAATTTTCCGTAAAGTTGCGTTGCAATGGTTTGTATCGTCAAAAGCGCTATACAAATAAACCTGAATTGAATCACCTCAGACCAACACTAAGCAGAAAAGACGCTCGTTATGATTAAAGTTTGATTAAAATCAAATACCATGTCAGATTTAAAAAGCTGAAGCTCATTAAACACAAAGCACAGACTATCAGCAGATAAACTGACACTGCAGTATATTTCTATTCAAATTCAGTTAAAGAAACTCTATCGACCAGAGATAGAAATGTGTCTCAGGTAAAAGGCTCACATGTAACTAACCCTAACAAAAATAATAATACACAATATTAATACATATCCTGCCAAAACGGGTTGGCCTTATTCAGAATAGACATTGCAGTAGGAATAAAATAATTACTAGAGTAATATTATCTCTATTATAACAGAAATACATAAAAAATAAACACATTTAAACCCACGTGTGAAGTGATTCAAACATCCGACATCGAGGATTTTGGTTCGAAACTTAATTTCGCGTCAGTAGATGTGTTATTATTTACATCCTCTGAAAATATTTTCCGGGGTTTGTTGATATTCATATGAGTTTTCGCGCCAGCGGTGCAGCAGAAACAGCTTCCGCCGGGAAACAAACGCCTCGTGTTTAGAGTTCCGCTGTGCTTAATGTCGCCGCGCGGTGGCGCTCTCAGTAAAGCATCAATGCTGATTAATAAAACACCTTGCTTGCTTACATTTATTCATATTTTAACAAATATTAATATTTTATTATTATTATTAATTAGATAAAATACACATTGTCTTTATACAAACGACAGTATATTATTTTATTAATCCTATATCATAATATTTGATTTATTGTGGTTAATAATTATTAGATCATGTAGTAAATATTCAGATTTATTGCTTCAGTGATGGCTACAACCTAATTTTCACTATTTATATTAAACATATCACAGTAAGAGAGTATTAATTATGATATTTCATCTTTAAGATGTTTTTATTAAGCTGTGCGTGTGTCCCAGTCCCAATAACAGCCCACACACACGCGATCATGAAGTAGGAGGAGGGAGAGAGAGAGAGAGAGAGAGAGAGAGAGAGAGAGAGAGAGAGAGAGCGCGCGCAGCACAGAGTCTCTGAGGTCCGCATCGCTCCTCTCGCGCTCCGCTGATCGACTCGTGATGATGATGATGATGATGATGAAGAGGATGTCACTGCATCAGCCGCTGCTCGTGTCGGATGAACCGGATCGATGTGTTTGATTGGATATGAAATGAATGATGAATGTGTTCAGAGATCTGAGCTGATTGATTCAAACGCGCTTCTTCATCATGGATCCGATTCTTCTCACTCTCTTCAAACTTTCCCTGGTCTTCAGTGAGTGTATTTCAAACGCTTCTGTGTTTTTGTACGAGTGCGAGTCGTCATTATTAACGATACATTAATGTGTGTTTGTCTTTGAGAAAGTGTGTGTGTGTGTGTCTGTGATTCAGCAGATTCACACACAGATCTGATCTAAACTGATTCTGAATCAGCGTCACTGTACAGTGAGTGAGAATGTACAGTAGTTCTTTCTGACTCTGATGTCCAGTACTTTAAAATTGAATTCAATATTCACTGTGATATTTCATCATTAAAAATTACTATCTATTATTATGATTATTATTACTACTACTATCAGTATTACTACTACCCTAGCAACCACACTGAACACCCTAGCAAAAACATAGCAGCACCCTAGCAACAAGCCCGGCACCTAAGCATTTCTATCTATCTATCTATCTATCTATCTATCTATCTATCTATCTATCTATCTATCTATCTATCTATCTATCTATCTATCTTTCTTTCTATCTATCTATCTATCTATCTATCTATCTATCTATCTATCTATCTATCTATCCATCCATCCATCCATCCATCCATCCATCCATCCATCCATCCATCCATCCATCCATCCATCTATCTATCTATCTTTCTATCTATCTATCTATCTGTCTATCCATCATAGCAACACTCTAGCAACCATCCAAAATAACCAAGCTGAGTATCATAGCAACCACATAGCAACACACTAAGAAGCACATACCAAAACCC
>NC_081789.1:28043433-28065933 GCF_963082965.1 Carassius carassius
AATTCTTGTTAGATATGTGTGTGTCACAGAGAATTGTGTTGTGTTTTACAAAAAGTGTTTTATGATGAGTGTGTAGTTCTGTCGTGTGCTTCTGCTGTTTGAGCGTCAGCTTTCAGAAACTGTGTGGCAAGTAGGGTAAACGTACTTAAGCTCACCAAAATCTACATTGAGACATTTTTAATACACAAGATGTTGGTTTCAGTATAAAAATGTATGTTAAAATAAAATATTAATCTCTCACACAAAAATATTTAATTTTATTTTAAATGACAAAAGCATTGCAATTAAGATAAACAACATTAAATTCCAAAAGTCTGGCTGTTCTTAATGGGTACATGTTTATGTTCTTTATTTAAACACACCTGTTCCCATTAAACTCACAACAGTCAATCACAAAACAACACAAAAATCAAGCAACAAGGCATTGAAGTGGATCAGTTGTGTATTCAAACAACATCAAGAATAGTCCACGTTCAGCTTAGTAACACAAATTCAGAAATCAAATAAAACACCAATAAAACATTTCATTCATGGGGATGAACACACAAACTAACTTCATTATGAAACCTCTTTCTAAATGGATGTCATCTTGTCTATAGTCTCTAAAGCCTGGAATACTACACTACATGATTTATGTCCCCATTTTCCACAGATTTACAGTCTGGAGAAGTTAACCCTAACCATACCCAAAATAAAGGCTTAAACATCTAAAAAAATGCAGATTTAAGGAGCTACCCTTTTGCTGAAGATTTTTAGACAGCTTTCAAAATGTCCACCAGACAGTGTGAAGACTTGGAGACTCATATCTCAGATTGACCATGAAGTAACAAACATATCAAAGACTTCAAATAGGATAATACTTTTTTTTTTCCTAATCTGATCTCAAAAATGGAAGTGTGCTCAATGGGAACATGATCTTAATAGGTATGCTAACCCTAAAGATTCTGTGTGTAAGCTGTTAAAAAAAACCTGTAAACCAGTCTTTACAATTAGAATTCCTTTTCATTCCAAAAAAATATTCAAAAATCACTAGAAAATTTAAGGATTTATTCGGTCGGTATCAGACACCTCATGATCAGTCTCCTGTTTCTCAGTTCTGGGTCTGTCGGTGATATTTCCCATCATGCTCTCTAAATGCACGTTTCCCTCTCTGACCTTTTCATCTGAGCTTTGACCTTTTGACCTTGTTGTGTTGTACGCTCTTCCACACGAGCGTCGGTGTTCTTCCTGTCATTGTGTCCGCAGGGATCGACAAACACATTTACTAATACAGCACAGGAGCAGCTTTCACTGATTGAACTCTTCACAAAGAAATACAAAGAAATGGCAAGTAGCACACTGAAATTTTAAAGCAGGCAAGTGAAATAAACTTTGTTTTATTTACAGCTTTTAAAAATCACTTTTTTAGTATGTCTAGTATAACTGTGAGCAGTTGAAACGCTGTATATTCTGACTTAGATCTGCTCGTGGGTTCAGCCCCGGCTCTTCAACACTAACCTGAAGTGACTGGAAGAAAATTGTGAAGTCAAATTGGACGCAGTTCCATTGAGAGGCGCAGAAACACCTTTAAATCCAGATTGAATTGAGGCTGTGATCCAGCTGCACCATCAGCCGCTGTCATTAGTGAGCTTGTCTCGTTAGTGTGTGTGACAGTAACTCAGAATGAGCATACACTGCTGTGATACACACACACACACACACACTAATGCTGTTTTTATCATCAAATAATTACCTGCTTGAGTTTAATAGCTCTGGCTGTGTTTCTGCTCTGAGTGGACGGAGAACGCACATTATAACCTCGTCAGCGCATTCATTTTAAATATCAATATGGTGCAAACAAACATAATAATTACAAAAGTGAACGGAGGAGCAGAGATATTAAGGATTCCATAAACTCTTGAACGTGAAGCTCGTTTGTGAAGAGCTCGTTTAAATAGAGTTGTTTTGATTACTGATGAAGGCCGATGGTTTATCTCAGGCGGCAGAGAAACAGCAGCAGGTCGCTTACATTCTCATCATGAGCATCAAATGTGTTCACATTAACCCTGACATATGAAATAATAGTCTTTCTGAAGTAGAACAGTTCATTGAACCTTTGAACTAAATATTATTATTTTTAATTATTTTGAATAAATGCATTCCGAAAATATGATCAAATAGATGCAAACAGTTAATAATAAACTGTCGTGATCTGAGTGCAGAATTGTTTCCTGAAATTAATTACGATTAATCCCACCTAACATTAAAGTTTTTAAAAATACTTTTATATTGCAATCATTCATCAAATTAATGCAGAAACAACATAAAGAAATTGTATTTTTATTATGACTGATACTAATACTACTGATGTATCACAGATGTATTACAACATTACAGTATAATTGAGAGCTATTCATTTTAACGTTTATTAAACTTTAAAAAATAACATCTTACAGATACTGAATAAAGCTGTCAAACACTAAATTCAAAAATAAATATAGATGAATCCATAAAGTAACAATAGTTATTGATTTCCTCTTTTTTCTTTTGTTCTTTGATGAAAAGTCATCACAGCAGCTGGTTATTAGATTATTTGGCTGCTATTACTTTAAGAGCTGCCGCTGCTGAACGTGATGTGGATCTGACATGCACGCTCGTAGTTTAATTCACGCTTTAATATGAAATGAGACAGACTACAGCGGGAAAATTAATTTTTACAGGCATTTGGCCTGACAACTTCTCATCTGACCACAGTTCACTGATCGTCACCTGTACGGTTTCCACGCTTGTTTGAGATCAAGTGGAGCAAATTCTCCTGTTTGATGTGCTCATAAAGACATTCTGTGTCTAAATAAATGCAATTCTTGTCAAGAATGAAGTGACAGAAGCAGGAGTTGTTGTTGGAAAAATTAATTGCTTATTTTGACAGCACTAAAATGTATGTGTAATTGATGATGTCCAGGTCCTAGTGGGTTTGGCCTTTGACATTTACAGTGTCATTTACATCTTTTGCTAGAGAACATTGTGTGTCGATTCTGAATGAATCCTGAATTAACAAGAGAGTGTATTAGTGTCTGGACCATTTAACCCAGTCCTGATCCCAGAATGCCCTGCTCTGATGATGGACAGCGTCTCAGAGCTTCTCCAGGGAAACTCAGCTGCTCCTTGAAGACTTTGAACATTATCACGGTGCTCACGTCTGTGTCCGGATGCAGGAAGCCGCTAAATTTAGCACAATAACAGTCAAGTGTTTTCAAGGCCTGAACTGGTGACACATTGCATCTTGTTCATCTGATGTCTGAAATATTTAAACCATTAGACTCATGTGCTGTATTACAAGAAGAACTTACATGATGTTTGAACCGAACACAAGTGCAAATGTAATAAAGATTTACAAACATCATACTTTCATCAGACTTTAAATGTGTGGTTGTCACTGTATATGAGAAGTGAAGTGAAGTGAAGTGACATTCAGCCAAGTATGGTGACCCATACTCAGAATTTGTGATCTGCATTTAACCCATCCAGAGTGCACACACACAGAGCAGTGAACACACACACACACACTGTGAGCACACACCCGGAGCAGTGTTCATCATTTATGCTGCGGCGCCCGGGGAGCAGTTGGGGGTTCGATGCCTTGCTCAAGGGCACCTAAGTCGTGGTATTGAAGGTGGAGAGAGAACTGTACATGCACTCCCCCCACCTACAATTCCTGCCGGCCCGGGACTCGAACTCACAACCTTTCGATTGGGAGTCCGACTCTCTAACCATTAGGCCACGACTTCCCTTTAGTATGTTATATGTTAGATCTTTATGGATTTATTGTCTATAATATAAATGCAAGATTGTCTTTCAGAGCTCTCAGGAATGAAGTGGCGTATTGGGGCCTGTATTAACATCTCTGAACACAGTTTGAGTTGATGTGCATGAGGGATCTGAGCTAGCATGCGCCGTTAGCATGTGCCGTTAGCATGTGCGTCTCCATGCATGTCTGCTGCGATTAATATTCATGCGTCTCCTCAGGGACGGACTGACGGCCTGCTGAACACCAGATCCATTCACATGCTGCTGCAGGCTGCTTTAGATGCTAGAATAACACTGACACGCTTTTCACCAGAACAAAAGTGCTGCTCAACTCGCATGATGATTCTGGGAAAACTGCTATCCTATCAATATGGGCCATCATTTCTAAAGAATGTTTTCAGCACCTTGTTGAATCAATGCTACGTAGAATTAAGGAAGTTCTGAAGGTGAAAGGGGGTCAAACACAGTATTAGTATGGTGTTCCTAATAATCCTTTAAGTGAGTGTAGTTCATAATAGTGTTTTTCTTCCCTAAAATAAATAGATATGAATATGAAATGAACCAGCTTTGAATCTAGTTAGATATGGGTCCTAATCATGAAACTTTTTGTTTTAGCAGTGAACATGCTGATGACGAGAAGTTTATCAGGTGAGTGTCTCTCATGTCTTAGTCATGTCTCAATTATGTCTCTATCGTGTTTTAGTCATGTGTCAAAGTCATGTTTCAAATGAGTATAAAGTCGTGTTACTGTCAATCTCTGTCATGTCAATTAAATTCAAGCAAAGTCAAATCAAGTCACCTTTTTATTTATTTAGCGCTTTTAACAATGTAGATTGTGTCAAAGCAGCTTTACAGTATCAAACAGGAAAATAGTGTGTCAATGAAGAAGGACAATAGTAAACACTCAATTTTCAGTTAAAGGCAGTTCATCATTGAATTCAGTGATGTCATCATCCAGCTCAGTTCTGTTTAAATAGTATCTGTGCAATCAAGTCGATGATATAACTGGATATTAAGTGACCCCAACTAAGCAAGCCAGAGGCGACAGCGGCAAGGAACCGAAACTCCATCGGTGACAGAATGGAGAAAAAAAACCTTGGGAGAAACCAGGCTCAGTTGGGGGGCCAGTTCTCCTCTGACCAGACGAAACCAGTAGTTCAATTCCAGGCTGCAGCAAAGTCAGATTGTGCAGAAGAATCATCTGTTTCCTGTGGTCTTGTAACAATCCTTAAACGGATTTGAATACTAGAAATGTGTTAGTGTGTTATGTGTAAACCAGGTTAAAGAGATGGGTCTTTAATCTAGATTTAAACTGCAAGAGTGTGTCTGCCTCCCGAACAATGTTAGGTAGGTTATTCCAGAGTTTGGGCGCCAAATAGGAAAAGGATCTGCCGCCTGCAGTTGATTTTGATATTCTAGGTATTATCAAATTGCCTGAGTTTTGAGAACGTAGCGGACGTAGAGGATTATAATGTAAAAGGAGCTCATTCAAATACTGAGGTGCTAAACCATTCAGGGCTTTATAAGTAATAAGCAATATTTTAAAATCTATGCGATGCTTGATAGGGAGCCAGTGCAGTGTTGACAGGACCGGGCTAATATGGTCATACTTCCTGGTTCTAGTAAGAACTCTTGCTGCTGCATTTTGGACTAGCTGTAGTTTGTTTACTAAGCGTGCAGAACAACCACCCAATAAAGCATTACAATAATCTAACCTTGAGGTCATAAATGCATGGATTAACATTTCTGCATTTGACATTGAGAGCATAGGCCGTAATTTAGATATATTTTTGAGATGGAAAATGCAGTTTTACAAATGCTAGAAACGTGGCTTTCTAAGGAAAGATTGCGATCAAATAGCACACCTAGGTGACAGAGCAACCATCAAGTCCTAGACAGTGTTCTAGGTTATTACAAGCGGAGTTTTTAGGTCCTATAATTAACACCTCTGTTTTTCTGAATTTAGCAGTAAGAAATTACTCGTCATCCAGTTTTTTATATCAACTATGCATTCCAGTTTTTCAAATTGGTGTGTTTCGTCGGGTGTGTTTCCTCAGTCGTGACTCAGTCGTGTCTCAGTCGTGTCTCAGTCGTGACTCAGTCGTGTCTCAGTCGTCACTCAGTCGTGTCTCAGTCGTGACTCAGTCGTCACTCAATCGTCACTCAGTCGTGACTCAGTCGTGTCTCAGTCGTCACTCAGTCGTCACTCAGTCGTGACTCAGTCGTGTCTCAGTCGTGACTCAGTCGTGACTCAGTCGTGTCTCAGTCGTGACTCAGTCGTGACTCAGTCGTGTCTCAGTCGTGACTCAGTCGTGACTCAGTCGTGTCTCAGTCGTGACTCAGTCGTGACTCAGTCGTGACTCAGTCATGTCTCAGTCGTGACTCAGTCGTCACTCAGTCGTGACTCAGTCGTGACTCAGTCGTGTCTCAGTCGTGTCTCAGTCGTCACTCAGTCGTGACTCAGTCGTGACTCAGTCGTGTCTCAGTCGTGACTCAGTCGTGACTCAGTCGTGTCTCAGTCGTGACTCAGTCGTGTCTCAGTCGTGTCTCAGTCGTCACTCAGTCGTCACTCAGTCGTGTCTCAGTCGTGTCTCAGTCGTGACTCAGTCGTGACTCAGTCGTGTCTCAGTCGTGACTCAGTCGTAACTCAGTCGTGACTCAGTCGTGTCTCAGTCGTGTCTCAGTCGTGACTCTGTCGTGTCTCAGTCGTCACTCAGTCGTGACTCAGTCGTGTCACAGTCGTGCCTCAGTCGTGACTCTGTCGTGTCTCAGTCGTGACTCAGTCGTGACTCAGTCGTGTCTCAGTCGTGACTCAGTCGTGTCTCAGTCATGTCTCAGTCGTGACTCAGTCGTGTCTCAGTCGTGTCTCAGTCGTGAATCAATCGTGTCTCAGTCGTGTCTCGGTCGTGACTCAGCCGTGACTCAGGTGTGTCTCAGTCGTGTCTCAGTCGTGTCTCAGTCGTGTCTCAGTCGTGACTCAGTCGTGTCTCAGTCGTGTCTCAGTTGTGACTCAGTCGTGACTCTGTCGTGTCTCAGTCGTGACTCAGTCGTGTCTCAGTCGTGTGTCAGTTGTGTCTCAGTCTTGTTTCAGTCGTGTCTCAATCGTGTCTCAGTCGTGTCTCAGTCGTGACTCAGTCGTGTCTCAGTCGTGACTCAGTCGTGACTCAGTCGTGTCTCAGTCGTGTGTCAGTTGTGTCTCAGTCTTGTTTCAGTCGTGTCTCAATCGTGTCTCAGTCGTGTCTCAGTCGTGTCTCAGTCGTGTCTCAGTCGTGACTCAGTCGTGTCTCAGTCGTGTCTCAGTTGTGACTCAGTCATGTCTCAGTCATGTTTCAGTCATGTCTCAGTCATGTTTCAGTCATGTCTCAATCATGTCTCAGTCGTGTCTCTCAGCATGTAGACTGATGCTCTGTCTCTTCAGATGCAGACGGCGTTGATCTGTCGTTCACCCAGCGGCCGTGGCTCCTTCAGTGCAATCAGACCGTCCTGCTGCTGGAGATGGAGAGATGCGGTGAACGATTCAGAAGCGACATGAGTCACATCCATCCAGACGACAGATGCAACCTCACGCAATTCATCAGGTGAATCACCATCCTCCTCATCATCCTCTACAGCACTTTACTGTCCAATCTATGCAAATACAAGAGTCAATCATCTCAACTAGTCCAGCTTAATTAAACATTAACGAGCCTGCGTGTGAGAAAGCATGTTTGTTTGTGATTTTCTTTTTCATTTCATAAGTCAAGTCACATTTATTTCTACAGTGCTTTATCCAATTCAGATCGATTCAAAACAGCTTCACAGTAATAAACAGATAAATACCTTGTTGATGTTGCAGAATTCATAAATTATGAATCAAATCCGATTTTAGCTGTAAGCAGTGCTACAGAAGACAATAGAGCCATTAGTCAGATCAATTCAGTGCATTTCTGATTGAAGTAATTGAGTGTAATGAGACACTTCCCGTCAAGGCTGATTTGAAGATCAATATATCTGGATCATCATCCACTCAAATATGATGAATGATGCAACACTGGTGAGTGTTAGACTATGAAACAAAGTGCGTTCTGCTGTATTTGTGCTGTGAGGACTCGGATGAGTAACTAGTTGAGTAGTTAAAGTGCTGCATTGGTTTGTAAACGCTCCGCTGTGATTGATGAATCTGTGATCTGCAGATGTTTGCTCTTGAAGACGTTCCAGGACCTCACAGTTACTGTTACTCTGACATGATCTTGAGCTCCTTCCAGAGACTCGAGGAGTGTTTGACACTTGTCAGCCGGTCAGATGTTGATAAACCAGAAGCACTGTTTACATGTTTATCTGGAACAGAAGCCAAAGGCTCTGATGACATTCACTCTTGAGATGACAGTGACCCTTCACATGTCCTGATCACGTCTTTAATATGGACAGTATTTATTCAGAATAAGGCAAAACCAATGTGTTTTCATGCACTGCTCAGTTTTTACTTACATATCATGTCTTTTCTTTTATAGTAATGCAAAGAAAACATTCAACTACACATTTAAGTGTTTATTTTATTGCACTGTTTTTGTCTATAGATTTCAATTACAATCCATATCATTATATAGTTTTTTCTCTTTATAGTTTTATTCCTCTCTACACTGCAAAAATGATTTTCTTACTTGGATATTTATAATAAGAAACAAGACACAATACTAAGAATTCTTGAATCAAGATGAATTACTTTAGAAGTAGTGACTTAGTTTTATTATGTTAGTTTTTGCTTAAAACAAGCAAAAATATCTGCCAATGGGGCAAGAAAACTCATCTTGTTTAGCCTTTGAATTAAGATTATTTTTATTGCCCCATTGGCAGATATTTGTGCTTACAAAATTTGGATGAAAAAAAAAACCAAGTCTCAATATTGCTACTTACTATGCAATTACATTTTAATTGACGTTAATAGTGTTCATCGTCTGGTTGATTACGTCTTGTATTAATTTTTACGGAGAATTCCTGTCATATTCACATAAACTGACAGTCACCACGTATAAGCTACTACTAAATATTGTAGAAACTTAATTTTCGGTAAAGTTGCTTTGTAATGGTTTGTATCATAAAAAGCGCTATACAAATAAACTTGAATTAATATCTTTAATCATTTTACTTTTCAAGTAAATGTATCTTGATTAAAGAATGTTTAGACATTTATACTAGAAAAAAGACAAATATACTTTCAAATATAATTTACACTGATTTATACAACATTTCACTTTTAAAAAAGGGTGAAAATGTGTTTGCTTTCTGCCTGTTGACAGTATTTTCTGATTTATGGAGTGACAACAGACTTACCCTAACCCTTCTGGAAAAACCTATAACCCTAATATGACAACAACATCAAACACAAATTATGAACTTGACTTTATCAATAATTAGATGTATGTTCTGGAAAAGTGTGCAAATTAGTGCATATTTAATTAGAGGATGCCTAATTTGCATATTTAAACAGCATTTCAGAAAACGTATAATACACTAAATATTTTTGTTTTGTTTCTGAAGAGTAGTAACAGCAACACACAGATGTGAGGAATCAGTCACGTCTGCAGCGCTCTACGATCAGCATGAGATCTAGTTCTAGTGAGGAGTGACTCAAACACCATCAAAACATTACTAATAATCAGAAATGAGGGTTTGAACTGGACACTGGTGAACATCAGTGACCCATGACTTCCTTGCACACCATTAGGTTCCCCGCTGGACGCTTTATTAAGAAAGACGATTAGACGGGTCACAGCATGAACCCAATCACTGAGATCCTGAGCTGGTCTGTTTTCCCAGACTCTGGAGGAAAGAGCCTGAAGGCATCAGCAGGGACCAATCACAGCTCACACACAGCTGCTCATTTACATACTGATCACAGGAAACCTTCATGGACCTCTTTAACTTCATTTATTCAGTCACTGAGGTCCAGTCTTCCGCTGGAGATTGACCTGCTCAGATTGGTCTCGCTATATCTCGCTGTCTTCTGCTCAGTAGATCAGTGTTTATCTGGTCTTGTGGAGGTTTTTCTCCATGATAACATCAGCAGATGGGACAGCAAGTGGGTTTTTGCTGAAGATGGTTGCTGAAGACAGAGAGTGAGTGCTGCGGTCCCTGATGAGCACTTTACTAATGCTGATACGATCACATGACCAGCAGAGATTCAGTGATGACAGCGCTAATGGGCGCTCATATATGCATGCACACACACTCACTCACACACACACACACACACACACACACACACGTACACACACACACACATATTCACACATTTATTTATAATTTCATTTTGTAATTCACATTCTACTTTTAATAAATCATTGTGTCTGTATAGGACAATTTTTGTGGCTATATTACTATGATGAGAATGTGATTTTTTTCATGACATTAATAATTTAATTTGCAAAACGTTTATTACTGTGAAGCTGTCTTGAAACAATCTGTATGGCATAGAGTGCTATAGAAATGAATATGGCTTAATAAGAAAGTTAAACACCACATGTAAGTGGGGTAAAAAATTAACAGTGTTTAAAACCATGTTACAGTGTTTCTGAAATGATATTGTATGAATAAGCAAATTGAATCTGCACACTTCTTTTATTTTTTTGTCATATTAGAGTTCAAGGTTTTTCCAGAGGGGATTTTAGATTTCTCTTTTTATCACTCCATAAATCAGAAAATACTGTCAACAGTAACATTTACACCAAACAAACACATTTTCACATTTTTAGGAGTTAAAATCAGTGTGAATGAAATATGAACAAAGCTTAAGTTTCTCCTGTAGTGTCTCAAAGATAGTCTTGAAAATATCACAATGCAAAGCATCTTCATGATCCTCAGAATCAGGCTTCGTGTTCTTTGTGCCAGTATTACAGTTTTTTCGATTGCTAAACGACAGTGGGCACAACTGGAGCTACATGTGCAAAACTCTAACTACAGTCTGCACTACCAACAGTCAGCTGAGCTAAACAGTTCACATCACCTGCAAAACTCATTCAAAGCTACACAACTCTTAACACATGGCTCAAAACAGACTCGGTGCAGCCAAACAATACACACAACCCTCGCTGAGAGAACACACACCTTCACTCGGAACACACCGAGAGGAAAAAACACTACACACAACCCTCGCTGAGATAACACACACCGTCATTCAGAACACACCGAGAGGAAAAAACACTACACACAACCCTCACTGAGATAACACACACCGTCACTCGGAACACACCAAAAGGAGAAACACTACACACAACCCTCGCTGAGAGAACACACACCGTCACTCGGAACACACCGAGAGGAAAAACACCACACACGACCCTCACTGAGATAACACACACCGTCACTCGGAACACACCGAGAGGAAAAAACACTACACACAACCCTCGCTGAGATAACACACACCATCATTCAGAACACACCGAGAGGAAAAAACACCACACAACCCTCACTGAGATAACACACACCGTCACTCGGAACACACCGAGAGGAGAAACACTACACACACCCCTCACTGAGATAACACACACCGTCACTCGGAACACACCGAGAGGAGAAACACCACACACAACCCTCACTGAGATAACACACACCGTCACTCGGAACACACCGAGAGGAGAAACACCACACACGACCCTCACTGAGATAACACACACCGTCACTCAGAACACACCGAGAGGAGAAACACCACACACAACCCTCGCTGAGATAACACACACCGTCACTCGGAACACACCGAGAGGAGAAACACCACACACAACCCTCACTGAGATAACACACACCGTCACTCGGAACACACCGAGAGGAAAAAACACTACACACAACCCTCGCTGAGATAACACACACCGTCATTCAGAACACACCGAGAGGAGAAACACCACACAACCCTCACTGAGATAACACACACCGTCACTCGGAACACACCGAGAGGAGAAACACTACACACAACCCTCACTGAGATAACACACACCGTCACTCGGAACACACCGAGAGGAGAAACACCACACACAACCCTCACTGAGATAACACACACCGTCACTCGGAACACACCGAGAGGAGAAACACCACACACGACCCTCACTGAGATAACACACACCGTCACTCAGAACACACCGAGAGGAGAAACACCACACACAACCCTCGCTGAGATAACACACACCGTCACTCGGAACACACCGAGAGGAGAAACACCACACACAACCCTCACTGAGATAACACACACCGTCACTCGGAACACACCGAGAGGAAAAAACACTACACACAACCCTCGCTGAGATAACACACACCGTCATTCAGAACACACCGAGAGGAAAAAACACTACACACAACCCTCACTGAGATAACACACACCGTCACTCAGAACACACCGGGAGGAAAAAACACTACACACAACCCTCGTTGAGATAACACACACCGTCACTCGGAACACACCGAGAGGAGAAACACCACACACAACCCTCGCTGAGATATCACACACCGTCACTCGGAACACACCGAGAGGAGAAACACCACACACAACCCTCACTGAGATAACACACACCGTCACTCGGAACACACCGAGAGGAGAAACACCACACACACCCCTCGCTGAGATAACACACACCGTCACTCGGAACACACCGAGAGGAGAAACACCACACACGACCCTCGCCGAGATAAAACACACCGTCACTCGGAACACACCGAGAGGAGAAACACCACACACGACCCTCGCTGCGATAACACACACCGTCACTCGGAACACACCGAGAGGAGAAACACCACACACGACCCTCACCGAGATAACACACACCGTCACTCGGAACACACCGAGAGGAGAAACACCACACAAAACCCTCACCGCGATAACACACACCGTCACTCGGAACACACAGAGAGGAAAAACACCACACACGACCCTCGCTGCGATAACACACACCGTCACTCGGAACACACCGAGAGGAGAAACACCACACACAACCCTCGCTGAGATAACACACACCATCACTCGGAACACACCGAGAGGAGAAACACTACACACGACCCTCGCTGAGATAACACACACCGTCACTCGGAACACACCGAGAGGAGAAACACCACACACAACCCTCGCTGAGATAACACACACCGTCACTCGGAACACACCGAGAGGAGAAACACCACACACGACCCTCGCTGAGATGACACACACCATCACTCGGAACACACCGAGAGGAGAAACACCACACACGACCCTCGCTGAGATAACACACACCATCCCTCGGAACACACCGAGAGGAGAAACACCACACACGACCCTCGCTGAGATAACACACACCGTCACCCGGAACACACAGAGAGGAAAAACACTACACACAACCCTCGCTGAGATAACACACACCGTCACCCGGAACACACCGAGAGGAAAAACACTACACACAACCCTCGCTGAGATAACACACACCGTCTCTCGGAACACACCGAGAGGAAAAACACCACACACGACCCTCACAGAGATAACACACACCGTCACTCAGAACACACCGAGAGGAGAAATACCAGACACAACCCTCGCTGAGATAACACACACCATCACTCGGAACACATCGAGAGGAGAAGCACCACACACAACCCTCGCTGAGATAACACACACCGTCACTCAGAACACACCGCGAGGAGAAACAATACACATGTCCCTCGCTGAGATAACACACACCGTCACTCAGAACACACCGCGAGGAGAAACAATACACATGTCCCTCGCTGAGATAACACACACCGTCACTCGGAACACACCGAGAGGAAAAAAACCACACACGACCCTCACTGAGATAACACACACACTCACTCGGAACACACCGAGAGGAGAAACACCACACACGACCCTCGCTGAGATAACACACACCGTCACTCGGAACACACCGAGAGGAGAAACACCACACACGACCCTCGCTGAGATAACACACACCGTCACTCGGAACATACCGAGAGGAGAAACACCACACACAACCCTCACAGAGATAACACACACCGTCACTCGGAACACACCGAGAGGAAAGACACCACACACAACCCTCACAGAGATAACACACACCGTCACTCGGAACACACCGAGAGGAGAAACACCACACACGACCCTCGCTGAGATAACACACACCGTCACTCGGAACACACCGAGAGGAGAAACACCACACACGACCCTCACCGAGATAACACACACCGTCACTCGGAACACACCGAGAGGAAAAACACCACACACAACCCTCACAGAGATAACACACAACGTCACTCGGAACACACCGAGAGGAGAAACACCACACACAACCCTCGCTGAGATAACACACACCGTCACTCGGAACACACCGAGAGGAGAAACATCACACACAACCCTCGCTGAGATAACACACACCGTCACTCGGAACACACCGAGAGGATAAACACCACACACAACCCTCACAGAGATAACACACACCGTCACTCGGAACACACCGAGAGGAAAAACACCACACACGACCCTCGCTGAGATAACACACACCGTCACTCGGAACACACCGAGAGGAGAAACACCACACACAACCCTCACTGAGATAACACACACCGTCACTCGGAACACACAGAGAGGAAAGACACCACACACAACCCTCACAGAGATAACACACACCGTCACTCGGAACACACCGAGAGGAGAAACACTACACATGACCCTCGCTGAGATAACACACACCGTCACTCGGAAAACACCGAGAGGAGAAACACCACACACAACCCTCACTGAGATAACACACACAGTCACTCGGAACACACAGAGAGGAAAGACACCACACACAACCCTCACTGTGATAACACACACTGTCACCCGGAACACACCGAGAGGATAAACACCACACAAAAAACCCTCACTGAGATAACACACACCATCACTCGGAACACACCGAGAGGAGAAACACCACACACAACCCTCGCTGAGATAACACACACCGTCACTCAGAACACACCGAGAGGAGAAACATCACACACGACCCTCGCCGAGATAACACACACCGTCACTCGGAACACACCGAGAGGAGAAACACCACACACGACCCTCGCTGAGATAACACACACCGTCACTCGGAACACACCGAGAGGAGAAACACCACACACAACCCTCGCTGAGATAACACACACCGTCACTCAGAACACACCGAGAGGAGAAACACCACACACGACCCTCGCCGAGATAACACACACCGTCACTCGGAACACACCGAGAGGAGAAACATCACACACAACCCTCACAGAGATAACACACACCGTCACTCGGAACACACAGAGAGGAGAAACACCACACACAACCCTCGCTGAGATAACACACACCGTCACTCGGAACACACCGAGAGGAGAAACACCACACACAACCCTCGCTGAGATAACACACACCGTCACTCGGAACACACCGAGAGGAGAAACACCACACACAACCCTCACAGAGATAACACACACCGTCACTCGGAACACACCGAGAGGAAAAACACCACACACAACCCTCACAGAGATAACACACACCGTCACCCGGAACACATCGAGAGGATAAACACCACACAAAAAACCCTCACTGAGATAACACACACCGTCACTCGGAACACACCGAGAGGAGAAACACCACACACAACCCTCGCTGAGATAACACACACCGTCACTCGGAACACACCGAGAGGAAAGACACCACACACAACCCTCACAGAGATAACACACACCGTCACTCGGAACACACCGAGAGGAGAAACACCACACACGACCCTCGCCGAGATAACACACACCGTCACTCGGAACACACCGAGAGGAAAAACACCACACACAACCCCCACAGAGATAACACACACCGTCACCCGGAACACACCGAGAAGATAAACACCACACAAAAAACCCTCACTGAGATAACACACACCGTCACTCGGAACACACCGAGAGGAGAAACACTACACACACCCCTCACTGAGATAACACACACCGTCACCCGGAACACACCGAGAGGATAAACACCACACAAAAAACCCTCACTGAGATAACACATACGTCACCCGGAACACACCGAGAGGATAAACACCACACAAAAAACCCTCACTGAGATAACACACACCGTCACTCGGAACACACCGAGAGGAGAAACACCACACACAACCCTCGCTGAGATAACACACACCGTCACTCGGAACACACCGAGAGGAAAAACACCACACAAAAAACCTCACTGAGATAACACACACCGTCACTCGGAACACACCGAGAGGAGAAACACCACACACAACCCTCACAGAGATAACACACACCGTCACTCGGAACACACCGAGAGGATAAACACCACACACAACCCTTGCTGAGATAACACACACCGTCACTCGGAACACACCGAGAGGAAAAACACCACACAAAAAACCTCACTGAGATAACACACACCGTCACTCGGAACACACCGAGAGGAGAAACATCACACACAACCCTCACAGAGATAACACACACCGTCACTCGGAACACACAGAGAGGAGAAACACCACACACAACCCTCGCTGAGATAACACACACCGTCACTCGGAACACACCGAGAGGAGAAACACCACACACAACCCTCGCTGAGATAACACACACCGTCACTCGGAACACACCGAGAGGAGAAACACCACACACAACCCTCACAGAGATAACACACACCGTCACTCGGAACACACCGAGAGGAAAAACACCACACACAACCCTCACAGAGATAACACACACCGTCACCCGGAACACACTGAGAGGATAAACACCACACAAAAAACCCTCACTGAGATAACACACACCGTCACTCGGAACACACCGAGAGGAGAAACACCACACACAACCCTCGCTGAGATAACACACACCGTCACTCGGAACACACCGAGAGGAAAGACACCACACACAACCCTCACAGAGATAACACACACCGTCACTCGGAACACACCGAGAGGAGAAACACCACACACGACCCTCGCCGAGATAACACACACCGTCACTCGGAACACACCGAGAGGAAAAACACCACACACAACCCCCACAGAGATAACACACACTGTCACCCGGAACACACCGAGAAGATAAACACCACACAAAAAACCCTCACTGAGATAACACACACCGTCACTCGGAACACACCGAGAGGAGAAACACTACACACACCCCTCACTGAGATAACACACACCGTCACCCGGAACACACAGAGAGGATAAACACCACACAAAAAACCCTCACTGAGATAACACATACGTCACCCGGAACACACCGAGAGGATAAACACCACACAAAAAACCCTCACTGAGATAACACACACCGTCACTCGGAACACACCGAGAGGAGAAACACCACACACAACCCTCGCTGAGATAACACACACCGTCACTCGGAACACACCGAGAGGAAAAACACCACACAAAAAACCTCACTGAGATAACACACACCGTCACTCGGAACACACCGAGAGGAGAAACACCACACACAACCCTCACAGAGATAACACACACCGTCACTCGGAACACACCGAGAGGATAAACACCACACACAACCCTCGCTGAGATAACACACACCGTCACTCGGAACACACCGAGAGGAAAAACACCACACAAAAAACCTCACTGAGATAACACACACCGTCACTCAGAAAACACCGAGAGGAGAAACACTACACACAACCCTCACTGAGATAACACACACCATCACTCGGAACACACCGAGAGGAGAAACACCACACACGACCCTCGCCGAGATAACACACACCGTCACTCGGAACACACCGAGAGGAGAAACACCACACACGACCCTCGCTGAGATAACACACACCGTCACTCGGAACACACCGAGAGGAGAAACACTACACACAACCCTCACTGAGATAACACACACCATCACTCGGAACACAACGAGAGGAGAAACACCACACACAACCCTCGCTGAGATAACACACACCGTCACTCGGAACACACCGAGAAGAGAAACACCACACACAACCCTCGCTGAGATAACACACACCGTCACTCTGAACACACCGAGAGGAGAAACACCACACACGACCCTCGCCGAGATAACACACACCGTCACTCGGAACACACCGAGAGGAAAAACACCACACACAACCCTCACAGAGATAACACACACCGTCACCCGGAACACACCGAGAGGATAAACACCACACAAAAAACCCTCACTGAGATAACACACACCGTCACTCGGAACACACCGAGAGGAGAAACACTACACACACCCCTCACTGAGATAACACACACCGTCACCCGGAACACACCGAGAGGATAAACACCACACACAACCCTCGCTGAGATAACACACACCGTCACTCGGAACACACCGAGAGGATAAACACCACACACAACCCTCGCTGAGATAACACACACCGTCACTCGGAACACACCGAGAGGAAAAACACCACACAAAAAACCTCACTGAGATAACACACACCGTCACTCGGAACACACCGAGAGGAGAAAAACCACACACAACCCTCACAGAGATAACACACACCGTCACTCGGAACACACCGAGAGGATAAACACCACACAAAAAACCCTCACTGAGATAACACACACCGTCACTCGGAACACACCGAGAGGAGAAACACCACACACAACCCCCACAGAGATAACACACACCGTCACCCGGAACACACCGAGAGGATAAACACCACACAAAAAACCCTCACTGAGATAACACACACCGTCACTCGGAACACACCGAGAGGAGAAACACTACACACACCCCTCACTGAGATAACACACACCGTCACCCGGAACACACCGAGAGGATAAACACCACACAAAAAACCCTCACTGAGATAACACATACCGTCACCCGGAACACACGAGAGGATAAACACCACACAAAAAACCCTCACTGAGATAACACACACCGTCACTCGGAACACACCGAGAGGAGAAACACCACACACAACCCTCGCTGAGATAACACACACCGTCACTCGGAACACACCGAGAGGAAAAACACCACACAAAAAACCTCACTGAGATAACACACACCGTCACTCGGAACACACCGAGAGGAGAAACACCACACACAACCCTCACAGAGATAACACACACCGTCACTCGGAACACACCGAGAGGATAAACACCACACACAACCCTCGCTGAGATAACACACACCGTCACTCGGAACACACCGAGAGGAAAAACACCACACAAAAAACCTCACTGAGATAACACACACCGTCACTCAGAAAACACCGAGAGGAGAAACACTACACACAACCCTCACTGAGATAACACACACCATCACTCTGAACACACCGAGAGGAGAAACACCACACACAACCCTCACAGAGATAACACACACCGTCACTCGGAACACACCGAGAGGAGAAACACCACGCACGACCCTCGCCGAGATAACACACACCGTCACTCGGAACACACCGAGAGGAAAAACACCACACACAACCCTCACAGAGATAACACACACTGTCACCCGGAACACACCGAGAGGATAAACACCACACAAAAAACCCTCACTGAGATAACACACACCGTCACTCGGAACACAACGAGAGGAGAAACACCACACACAACCCTCGCTGAGATAACACACACCGTCACTCGGAACACACCGAGAGGAGAAACACCACACACAACCCTCGCTGAGATAACACACACCGTCACTCGGAACACACCGAGAGGAGAAACACCACACACGACCCTCGCCGAGATAACACACACCGTCACTCGGAACACACCGAGAGGAAAAACACCACACACAACCCTCACAGAGATAACACACACCGTCACCCGGAACACACTGAGAGGATAAACACCACACAAAAAACCCTCACTGAGATAACACACACCGTCACTCGGAACACACCGAGAGGAGAAACACTACACACACCCCTCACTGAGATAACACACACCGTCACCCGGAATACACCGAGAGGATAAACACCACACACAACCCTCACAGAGATAACACACACCGTCACTCGGAACACACCGAGAGGAGAAACACTACACACACCCCTCACTGAGATCACACACACCGTCACTCAAAGCACACAGAGAGGATAAACACCACACACAACCCTCACAGAGATAACACACACCGTCACTCGGAACACACCGAGAGGAAAAACACCACACACAACCCTCACAGAGATAACACACACCGTCACTCGGAACACACCGAGAGGAGAAACACCACACAAAAAACCCTCACTGAGATAACACATACCGTCACTCGGAACACACCGAGAGGAGAAACACTACACACACCCCTCACTGAGATAACACACACCGTCACCCGGAACACACCGAGAGGATAAACACCACACAAAAAACCCTCACTGAGATAACACATACCGTCACTCGGAACACACCGAGAGGAGAAACACCACACACAACCCTCGCTGAGATAACACACACCGTCACTCGGAACACACCGAGAGGAAAAACACCACACAAAAAACCTCACTGAGATAACACACACCGTCACTCGGAACACACCGAGAGGAGAAACACCACACACAACCCTCACAGAGATAACACACACCGAGAGGATAAACACCACACACAACCCTCGCTGAGATAACACACACCATCACTCGGAACACACCGAGAGGAGAAACACCACACACAACCCTCACTGAGATAACACACACCGTCACTCAGAAAACACCGAGAGGAGAAACACTACACACAACCCTCACTGAGATAACACACACCATCACTCGGAACACACCGAGAGGAGAAACACCACACACAACCCTCACTGAGATAACACACACCGTCACTCGGAACACACCGAGAGGAGAAACACCACAAAAAACCCTCACTGAGATAACACACACCGTCACTCAAAGCACACAGAGAGGAGAAACACTACACACAACCCTCACCGAGATAACACACACCGTCACTCAAAACACACCGAGAGGAGAAACACTACACACAACCCTCACCGAGATAACACACACCGTCACTAAGAACACACCGAGAGGAAAAACACCACACACAACCCTCACTGAGATAACACACACCGTCACTCAAAACACACCGAGAGGAGAAACACTACACACAACCCTCACCGAGATAACACACACCGTCACTCAAAACACACAGAGAGGAGAAACAATACACACAACCCTCACCGAGATAACACACACCGTCACTAAGAACACACCGAGAGGAGAAACACCACACACAACCCTCACAGAGATAACACACACCGTCACTCAAAACACACAGAGAGGAGAAACAATACACACAACCCTCACCGAGATAACACACACCGTCACTAAGAACACACCGAGAGGAAAAACACCACACACAACCCTCACTGAGATAACACACACCGTCACTCAAAACACACCGAGAGGAGAAACACTACACACAACCCTCACCGAGATAACACACACCGTCACTAAGAACACACCGAGAGGAGAAACACCACACACAACCCTCACAGAGATAACACACACCGTCACTAAGAACACACCGAGAGGAGAAACAATACACACAACCCTCACCGAGATAACACACACCGTCACGTCATGAGAAAAAAAGGTAGAAACTACAAGTACATACTGTAATTCGAACAAAAAATTTTCAGGGCTAATCCTGAAATTGCAATCAGCAGTGTTTGAAATCTCTTCTGTTTTGAATGTGTGCTTCACAGTTTTGACAGCAGTGTGTTAGCATTAGAACAAAGTGCTGTAAATCCACAGTGTTGTGCAGGTTGTGGTTAAAGTCGTGGGATAAGTGTGTAGAGTTTTGAAAACTGTGTTCAAGCAATGAAAAACGAACTAGAGTTTGGTCCACATGAACTGCTGCTGTGCAGACTGTAGTTAGAGTTTGGCACATGTGACTCCAGGTGTGCTCACTGTCGTTTAGCAATTGTGATGTGATGTGATGTGGATGTCGATCAGAGGATTGTATGAGGAAGTGCGCTTTTGCATTATGATGTAAATGTTCATCTGTGTCTCAGTGAAGATGAAGAGGAAGGAACTTTATTAGCGACATAAAGCTTGTGTTACGGGCAGAACTCCGGCTAATCAGAAAGATTTGTTTGAAAAGAGTCATTAAACGCTGAATATGAGCCTTTTCTCTGGCTGACTTCCTGAAGGAAATGAGTGATCCACTGATTGCCGTGAAAGGAAATGACCTGAATTTCTCCATCATCCGTGTCTCTGCAGCACAGAAGCAGTCATCAGTGTCACAGACGTATATTTGCAGAAATAGACAACAATACACTGTATGAGTCACAATTATACATTTCTCTTTTATGTCAAAAATTATTAGGATATAAACGATCATGTTCATGAAGATATTTAGTAAATTTCCTACCGTAAATATATCAGAACTTAATTTTTGATTAGTAATATGCATTGCTAAGAACTTCATCTGAACAGCTTTAGAGATGATTTTCTCAATATTTAGATTTTTTTGCTCCCTCAGATTCCAGATTTTCACATAGTTGTATCTCAGACAAATAATATCCTCCGAACAAACCACACATCAATGGAGAGATGATTTATTCAGCTATAATAAAATGGACCCTTATGACTGGTTTTGTTGTCCAGGGTCATGAATCAATAATAAGGAAGGTTTCTTCTTCTCTCTTCAGAGAGTACCACGTCTTCTCCTCCTGCACGGAGACAAACGCCGAGCGCATCGGCTGCTTCTGGCCGAACCCAGCGGTGGAGCACTTCATCATCAGCATCCACAAGCACTTCTTCTCCAACTGCAGCCT
>NC_081789.1:28070933-28075933 GCF_963082965.1 Carassius carassius
GAAGACCGCCAGCCCACAGTATGGTCGCCGGCCCAGCGCCGCTGCCCAGGATGGCCGTGGACCCTCCAGGGCTAGTTACCGTTGACCTTCCAGAGTCAGGGCTAGTCACCGTTGACCTTCCAGAGTCAGGGCTAGTCACCGTTGACCTTCCAGAGTCAGGGCTAGTCACCGTTGACCTTCCAGAGTCAGGGCTAGTCGCCGTTGACCCTCCAGAGTCAGGGCTAGTCGCCGTTGACCTTCCAGAGTCAGGGCTAGTCGCCGTTGACCTTCCAGAGTCAGGGCTAGTCGCCGTTGACCTTCCAGAGTCAGGGCTAGTCGCCGTTGACCTTTCAGAGTCAGGGCTAGTCGCCGTTGACCTTCCAGAGTCAGGGCTAGTCGCCGTTGACCTTCCAGAGTCAGGGCTAGTCGCCGTTGACCTTCCAGAGTCAGGGCTAGTCGCCGTTGACCTTCCAGAGTCAGGGCTAGTCGCCGTTGACCTTCCAGAGTCAGGGCTAGTCGCCGTTGACCTTCCAGAGTCAGGGCTAGTCACCGTTGACCTTCCAGAGTCAGGGCTAGTCACCGTTGACCCTCCAGAGTCAGGACTAGTCACCGTTGACCATCCAGAGTCAGGACTAGTCACCGTTGACCTTCCAGAGTCAGGGCTAGTCGCCGTTGACCCTCCAGAGTCAGGACTAGTCACCGTTGACCATCCAGAGTCAGGACTAGTCACCGTTGACCTTCCAGAGTCAAGGCTAGTCGCCGTTGACACTCCGGAGTCAAGCCAAGTCACCGGTGAAATTCATGGACAAATGCAAGTCACCATTGATCTTCATGAGCAGAGTCAGGTCACCAATGATCTTCATGAGCAGAGTCAGGTCACCAATGATCCTCATGAGCAGAGTCAAGTCACCAATGATCTTCATGGGCAAAGTCCAGTCACCAGTATTCTTCATGAACAAAGTCAAGTCACCATTGATCTTCATGGGCAAGGTCAAGTCACCAGTGTTCTTCATGGGCAAGGTCAAGTCACCGACTATCTTCATGGGCAAAGGTAAGTCACCATTGATCTTCATGAACAAATGCAAGTCACCAATGATCTTCATGAACAAATGCAAGTCACCAATGATCTTCATGAGCAGAGTCAAGTCAGCATTGATCTTCCAGTCTAAACACCATGGGATTACCAGAGTCTCTCCACGTCTTTGTGGAACTACCAGAGCCTCCCCACGTCTCTGCTGAACTAACAGAGCCTTTCCACGCCTCTGCTGAACTACCAGAGCCTCTCCACGTCTCTGCTGAACTACTAGAGCCTCTCCTCATCTCGGCTGAACTACCAGAGTCTTTCCTCGCCTCTGCGGAACTTCCAGAGCCTCGTCACATCTCAGCCGAACTCTCTGAGCGCTCGACTGTTCCTGTCGTGGCCATGGAGGCTACCCTTAACTTGTTCATGTTCTCTGTTTCAGACTTGCCTAACCAGACTTGCTCTCCTGTTAATTCGATCCCACTGTGGTGGTCTTCTGCGCCGCCCTGGTGGGATTCTGTCCCGACCGCACAGATGAGGTGGTCTTCTGCTCCACCCTGGGGGGCTTCTGTCTCGACCACACGGATGTGGTGGTCTTCTGCTTCGCCCTGGTGGGCTTCTGTCCCGACCGCACGGATGCGGTGGTCTTCTGCGCCGCCCTGGTGGGCTTCTGTCTCGACCACACGGATGTGGTGGTCTTCTGCTCCGCCCTGGTGGGCTTCTGTCTCGACCACACGGATGTGGTGGTCTTCTGCACCACTCTGGTGGGCTTCAAGTTATGTCCTTCCTGGACTTGTGTTTGTTGTTGTTTTGTTTTCGTTTTTGTTTCTCTTCTGTCTGTTTCCATCCATGGACCTGGCCCTCCGTCCCTCCCCCTGATCCTCTGCCGGTCCACCTCCCTCCTGGGCTCCTTGTCTTTGTCTTTCTCTCTGTTTCCCTTTAAGGACCTGGCCCTCCGTCCCTCCCGCTGATCCTCCGCCGGTCCACCTCCCTCCTGGGCTCCTTGTTTTTGTGTTTGCACTTCTTGTCTCTGTTTCCCCATTTTACCTGGTCCTCTTGTCTCTGTTTCCCCATTTTACCTGGTTCTCTTGTCTCTGTTTCCCCATTTTACCTGGCCCTCTGTCCCTCCCCCTGGTCCTCCGCCGCTCCACCTCGCTCCTGGTCTCTTTGTGTCTTTGGTTTCTTCTTGGGTTTGGGTGGAGCATCTGGTAGCTGCTCCGTGGAGGAGGGGGTAATGTCACGCTGTCTAGTCTCTGTTTCAAAAGACACAAAAGGTCATTGCAAAAGAGGCTGGCTGTTCACAGAGCTCTGTGTCCAAGCACATTAATAGAGAGACGAAGGGAAAGAAAAGATGTGGTAGAAAAAAGTGTACAAGCAATAGGGATAACCGCACCCTGGAGAGGATTGTGAAACAAAACCCATTCAAAGAGGTGGGGGAGATTCACAAAGAGTGGACTGCAGCTGGAGTCAGTGCTTCAAGAACCACTACACACAGACGTATGCAAGACATGGGTTTCAGCTGTCGCACTCCTTGTGTCAAGCCACTCTAGAACAACAGACAGCCTCAGAAGCGTCTCGCTTCAAAAAGGACTGGACTGCTGCTGAGTGGACCACAGTTATGTTCTCTGATGAAAGTACATTTAGCATTTCCTTTGAAAATCAGAGTCCCAGAGTCTGGAGGAAGAGAGGAGAGGCACACAATCCTCTTTGCTTGAGGTCCAGTGTAAAGTTTCCACAGTCAGTGATGGTTTGGGGTGCCATGTCATCTGCTGGTGTTGGTCCACTGTGTTTTCTGAGGTCAAAGGTCAACACAGCCGTATATCAGGAAGTTTTAGAGCACTTCATGCTTCCTGTTGCTGACCAACTTTATGGAGATGCAGATTTCATTTTCCAGCAGGACTTGACACCTGCACACAGTGCCAAAGTTACCAGTACCTGGTTTAAGGACCATGGTGTCCCTGTTCTTAATTGGCCAGCAAACTCGCCTGACCTTAACCGCTTAGAAAATCTGTGTGGTATTGTGAAGAGGAAGATGTGATATGCCAGACCCAAGAAAGCAGAAGAGCTGAAGGCCACTATCAGAGCAACCTGTGCTCTCATAACACCTGAGCAGTGCCACAGACTGATCGACTCCATGCCACACCGCATTGCTGCAGTCATTCAGGCAAAAGGAGCCACAACTAAGTATTGAGTGCTGTACATGCTCATACTGTTCATATTCATACTTTTCACTTGACCAAGATTTCTAAAAATCCTTTCTTTGTATTGGTCTGAAGTAATATTTTAATTTTCTGAGATACTGAATTTGGGATTTTCCTTAGTTGTCAGATATAATCATCAAAATTAAAAGAAGTAAACATTTGAAATATATCAGTCTGTGTGTAATGAATGAATATAATATACAAGTTTCACTTTCTGACATTCACATTAGTGAAATAAATCAACTTTTTGATGATATTCTAATGATATGACCAGCACCTGTATTATTAAACCTACCTTTGGCTTATTCCTTTTAATTCAGAACAGAAATATATAAGCATAGATAAATATATATCAGATTCATCTACACAAAAAAAAAAAGGTGTAGAAATGATTTTCACACAAAAATCATTCGCAAATGTTACAAATAATTACAAAGAAACTGCAAGTAATGCATTACATTAAATGTAAAATACTGAAGTAGAAAGAACTGAACAGTATTTTTTTTATATTTGTTTATCAGTATCTGCTGTTCTGAAGTCTGGAAGTGGACAGAGCCGTCTGTAGACACGAGGACAAATACAGTAAGACAAGGGGTTAACGAGTGTGAGTAACGAGTTTCCTGCTGTTGACTGGAAGTGATCGATCTTCTCCATTATAATCTCCAACACAAGCTCCTGATGCTCCTCTGAAATAAATGCAGGACAATTCATCAAAACAATATCCTCAGCTTAACAAAAACCTTTTAGGTTTAAACCTGTCAGCTCACATTAAATGATGGGTGATGATGATGATGATGATAATACTCATATGTGAAATAAAATAATCGTTCAGCGGTGATCAACATGTCATGACAACCAGTTCTGTTGGTTTTCAAACTCTTATCCGACTCTTATTTTGAAATATTGGTTTTACGTTTCATACAAATCTATCTGCTGTGTTTGAATGTTTCCTGCTGTTCAAACGATTGTGTAAGGGAGTATTTCCATGATATCAGATCTCAGACGCTTCTGTCTCTGAGGAGAATCAAAGACATTCTCAGCAGAAGAGAGCGTCCCAAAAGAGCATGTTATTTATTTATTTAGTCATTAAACTGCAGTGGAGAAACAGCCTCGGGGTTCACAGTATACACATGTACTGCTGCAGAATCTGTTCTGTAACTGCAGCTTTGATTTTACATGTTAGGACAAAATGCAGCACAGTAAGAGTCCAAGAGAGCTTCTGCTGGACACATCTGTAATATTTCTGAATTAATCATCAGATTTTCAGACGGAGAGTGTGAAACATTCACCAAAGTAGAGAAATGATCTGAAGTTCACACTCTGTGCCGAAAGACACTAACAATTGACATCATTAAATACCCGAGTCTGATATCTGCAGTCACATGTGAGGATGATGATGAGGATGAGGATGATGAGTCAAGTCACCTTTATTTATATAGCGTTTTGTACAAAATACATTGCGTCAAAGCAACTGAACAACATTCATTAGGAAAACAGTGTCAATAATGCAAAATTATAGTTAAAGGCAGTTCATCATTGAATTCAGTTATGTCATCTCTGTTCAGTTAAATAGTGTCTGTGCATTTATTTGCAATCAAGTCAACGATATCGCTGTAGATGAAGTGACCCCAACTAAGCAAGCCAGAGGCGACAGCGGCAAGGAACCGAAACTCCATCGGTGACAGAATGGAGAAAAAAACCTTGGGAGAAACCAGGCTCAGTTGGGGGCCAGTTCTCCTCTGACCAGACGAAACCAGTAGTTCAATTCCAGGCTGCAGCAAAGTCAGATTGTGCAGAAG
>NC_081789.1:28078433-28085933 GCF_963082965.1 Carassius carassius
GTGTGTGTGAGCGTGTGTGTGTGTGAGAGAGAGAGAGACAGTTTGTGTGTGTGTGTGTGAGAGCGTGTGTGTGTGTGTGAGAAAGAGAGAGACAGTTTGTGTGTGTGTGTGTGTGTGTGTGTGTGTGAGAGAGAGAGAGAGAGAGAGAGAAAACTGCCAAACTGTGCTTTATCTGAAAGCCCCTTGTCAAATAACCAAAACTGCTCCACCTGAAGCTGAAAAACTGTTTCCTCTGAAACAGAAACTCAAGTGGAATCAATCCAACTCAGAACAATTCAAAGAAAATATGAACGATCCGACTATATTAAAAATGCTAGATGACTTTATGTCCACTGATTTCACTTTAGATATTAATGGAATAAATTTAGCAACAAAAAACTTAAATAACATATTCGTAACATTGATAACTCTATCTAATATTAAACAGCAAACCAAACATAGAACCAATGGACAGAGAAAGAGAAAGGATGTCTGGTTTGATGATGAATGTGCCGGTCTCAGAAAAGAACGTACTCGGTTACTAACGTAACCTCGGTTCCCTGAGATGAGGGAACGAGTACTGCGTAAGCTAGCTTACGCTATGGGAAAAGGTCCCCTTTTCTCGAGAATATGAAGCCAAAAATTATCCTTAATTTTTAAATAATGTAAAACGCAGTGCTGCAGCACAGCAGACCCAAGCGAAGGGGCTCGCGCGCTTATTGGCTGTGCTGCGGCAACTGCAGCAACCTATGGTGAGGCGGCGGAGAGTAACGAACCAATGGGGGCGCTTCGCGCCCATTGGACGTCAGAGCGCGCCAAAATAGGCGTGGCTGGAACTATATAAGCCACCGCTTCACCATAGGGATCAGGTTTTAAATCGACTGAAGCGATCACCCGGTCCGAGCACATAGCACGGCAGGTTACGCAGTACTCGTTCCCTCATCTCAGGGAACCGAGGTTACGTTAGTAACCGAGTACGTTCCCTTTCGAGAGTACTCTCGTACTGCGTAAGCTAGCTTACGCTATGGGAACACAATGTAAAACGCCGTGCGTGCTCGGGAACTTCGACCTGCCACAGCCCAAGGCGAGAGCTCGGGGCTTTATAGCAGGAGAAATCCCAGTCCCAACAGCCAACCTTAGTGAGCTTTATATAGGGAACGAAAAAAGGGGGACGTGATAAGGCTTAGCACGTCTATATAGAAAGTACCCTGGCCTGCAGGGCAGGGACTTGCAGATTATAGAATCTAATAAATGTCGACGGAGAGGCCCAGCCTGCCGCCGCACAGATATCATCTAGTGGTATCCCGCAGGACCACGCCCATGACGAGGCCATACCTCGGGTGGAATGGGCTCTGATGCCGAACGGGCAGTGAAGGCCCTTAGATTTGTAAGCCAGCGAGATAGTGTCTACTATCCATCGCGATAGGCTTTGCTTCGTGGTGGCGAGACCTCGGGTGCGCCCACCAAAGCATATGAAGAGCTGGTCCGACCTCCTGAATAAGGCGGAGCGCGCAATATAGGTTTTAAGAGCCCTGACGGGGCAGATGAAGCTCGCGTTGCTTTCGTCGCTTTGCGAGGAAAGGGCTGACAGCGAGATGACCTGCGCTCTGAACGGTGTTGAGAGCACCTTGGGGACATAGCCGTGTCTTGGTCTGAGAATGACTCTGGAGTCATTAGGCCCAAACTCGAGACAGTCAGCGCTTACAGATAGCGCATGTAAATCCCCCACTCGCTTGACTGAGGCCAGAGCCAGTAGAAAAGCGGTTTTGAACGAAAGAAGCTTCATATCGACAGACTGAAGCGGTTCAAAAGGGGGGCCCTTTAAGGCCTCTAGGACCGTGGACAGGTCCCAGGAAGGGATTGAAGGGGGTCGGGGAGGGTTCATCCGACGAGCTCCCTTAAGGAAACGAATGACCAGTTCGTTTTTTCCCAGTGATAGGCCGGCCACCGGAGCATGAGAAGCTGCAATGGCTGCCACATACACTTTGAGCGTAGACGGGGATCTGCCCGCATCTAAACGCTCCTGTAGGAAGGAGAGTATCTCCGACACGTCACATAAGTGAGGGTCTAGGTTCCGTGTCCCGCACCAGGTGGAGAACACTGACCATTTCTGCGCGTATAGGCGCCTGGTTGAGGGCGCTCTGGCATCCGTAATGGTCTTTAACACTCCCTCAGGGAGGTTCCCGGGTACCCGTTGAGGGGCCATACATGAAGGGCCCAAAGTTCGGGGTGGGGATGCCAGAGCGCGCCCTTCAGCTGCGTGAGGAGATCTTTCCGCAGCGGTATTGGCCATGGGGCTGTACTGGACAGCTGCATCAGCTCGGAGAACCAAGGTTGGGTCGTCCAGAGTGGGGCTACTAGCAGCATAGCACATCTGCTCTTCCTGACCCGATCGATGACCTGCGGCAGCATCGCGACCGGTGGGAAGGCATAAAGCGGGAGTCTGGGCCAATCGAGGGCCAGCGCGTCCCTGCTCTTTGAAAAATATATTGGGCAATGAGCGTTGTCTTCTGAGGCGAAGAGGTCGACCTCTGCCCTGCCGAAGATGCTCCACATCAACTGAACCGTCTGTGGGTGAAGAGACCACTCCCCAGGGGGAACATTCGCCCTGGAAAGCATGTCCGGGCCCCGGTTCAGGATGCCAGGTACATGCGCTGCCTTTAGCGAGCGCAGATTGCAATGTGCCCATGTCAGAAGACGCTCGGTCAGGGTGTGCAAGGTTTCTGACCTGACACCACCCTGGCGATTTATGTAGGCCACCACTGACATGCTGTCTGATCTGACCAGAACGTGATGGCCCTTTAAAAATGGGAGGAAAGCTTTCAGGGATAGTTCGACCGCTATCATCTCCAGACAGTTTATGTGTAACAGTCGCTCCGGGCTCCACCAGAGGCCGGAGGCAGACCTGCCCTCGTACAGGGCGCCCCAACCGAGGTTGGATGCATCTGTCGAGACTACTTTCCATTTCGAGACAGCGCCCGTGCTTACGCCTAACTGATACCAGTTGGCTATTTTCCAAGGGGCCAGAGCTGCGATGCAGCCGTGGGTCACCCTGATGCGCGCGCGGCCGGAAATCCAGGCGCGCGCTGGAACACGGTCTCTCAGCCAGCGCTGTAGTGGGCGCATGCGCAGCAGGCCCAGTTTGAGAACCGCAGAGGCTGATGCCATCAGACCTAGCATTTCCTGAAATCGTTTGAGCGGGTAAAGAGACCCGGCTTTGAACGACACGGCTAAATGCTGAATAGTGAGAGCGCGCTGTGACGTCAGACGCGCTGTACATGTCACATCTATGTCACAGTCTATGTCTATCCCCAAAAAGGAAATCCTCTGGCTGGGAGACAGAGCGCTCTTGACAGTGTTGATCGTGAGACCCAGGCATTCTAAATGGCTGAGGATCCAGGATCTGTGTGTCGTCAGTAGTTCCTCGGAATGGGCTAAAACTAGCCAGTCGTCGAGGTAGTTCAATACTCGCACTCCCCGCATTCTCAGGGGTGCGAGAGCGGCATCCATGCACCGCGTAAACGTACGGGGCGCTACGGAGAGGCCGAATGGAAGAACCATGTACTGATAAGTCTGCCCCTCGAAGGCGAATCTCAAGAATGGCCTGTGATGGGGTGCTATTTGAATGTGAAAGTAAGCGTCTTTCAGATCCACTGAGAAAAACCAATCCCTCGGGCGAATTTGCGCGAGTATTTGTTTGGTAGTTAACATTTTGAACGATCGCGTCATAAGCGCTTTGTTCAAACGTCTGAGATCTAGGATGGGTCTGAGACCGCCATCCTTTTTTGGTACGAGGAAGTAGCGGCTGTAAAAGCCTGACTCGCGCTGCGCAGGGGGGACAGTTTCTATTGCCCCTTTTGCAAGAAGGTTTATCAGTTCGGCGCGAAGGACGTGTGTCATTTCGCTTTTCACTTTCGTTTCGACCACGGCGCGAAAGCGCGGCGGTCTGCGAGCGAACTGGAGCGAGTAACCTCGTTTTATTATATTCAAAACCCAATCTGATATGCCGGGGATGGCCTGCCATGCAGCGGCTCGTGCGGCTATGGGTTGAATGTGCTTCGGGCACTGGCCGCCTGTTATGAGGGGACCAGTAGCTCGAGTATGCTGTGCTTGTGACACTGTGGTGACAGCGCTTATTTGTAGGGTTGCGCACTGAGAAGTGGGCACGCGCGCTACATTTAGAGCACCTCCGGCGCGAGCGGGAAGGTGGGCATGAAAGGAGACCCGAGTGAGTCTTTGTGACACTTGGGGGAGTGTGTATACATGTAGGGGTGCGTACTGTGTAGTGGGCACACTGCCTACATAGAAAAAGCTCTTTTTGTGCTTTATTGAGGTCGCCGTGAAAACGGCGTTTGTGTGCAGGCGTGCGTGCATTGTAACAGGCTCGTTTACTGCAGTATAGGCATCTCCAACCGCCTTTAGTGAGGGGATTGGAGGAAGCATGTGAGGTTTCTTGTGTGGTGGTCCGGCCGCAGCGGGACTTAACCACGGTCTTTTCAGCCCGAAGGTCAGGAGGGCTTCGGAGGCTCGGGGTTCAGCACAATCCTGGGCCGAGGTCCCCGTCTCTCTGGCGGTTTGCGGCTCGTAGAGCGAGAGCGGTGCTGGGTTTTGGTCGCTGGGCGAGACTGTAAGTCTGGCTGCGATGGCTTCGAGGTCTGAGGGGGCGGCGCGTTTCTACGGCGTCCCGCAGCAGAGCTAGAGCGTTTCGGCAGGAAGTGTCTCATTGCCTGCGACGTTTTCTGAGCCTCAGTGAAGCGTTCAGCGAAACCCTTAACCGACTGGCCAAAGAGGCCGGAAGGCGAGATAGGAGAGTCGAGAAAGGCGGATTTGTCGGCGTCTTTCATCTCCGTGAGCGTGAGCCAGAGGTGTCGCTCTAAAACAGCGAGGCTTGCCATGCTTCGGCCGATCGCTTGTGCTGTGGTCTTTGTCGCACGCAGGGCTAGATCAGTAGCACTGCGGAGATCTTTAAAGTCATAGGTATCTGGGGCAGACTCGTCCAGGTTACGGAGAAGTCTGCCTGAAAAACCTGCAACACAGCCATGGTGTGTAGAGCCGAAGCGGCTTGACCAGCGGAGGTGTAAGCTCGGCCAGCGAGAGCTGAGGTGGTGCGGCACGGCTTGGATGGATGCACAGGCTTCGACCGCCATCCAGCGGCTGAGGGCGGGCAGAGGTGTGCAGCAATAGCCTCCTCGAGAGGGGGGAGGCTCTCGTAACCGTGGTCTCGGGCGCCGTCGACAGAGGAGAGCGCTGACGAGACAGAAGTCTTCAAGCGTGCGGAGAATGGGGCTTTCCACGACTTCGTGAGTTCATTGTGAACTTCCGGGAAGAAGGGGGCGTTTCTTTGTGGAGGGGCCGAAGGGCGCCCCTGCAGGAACCATTCATCCAGCCTGCTTTTAGCGGGCTCGTCTGGAGGAGACCAGTCGAGCTGAAGGTCGCTGACAGCCCTTGTAAGCACGCGAGTAAGCTCCGCGTCGATATCGGCGCGTTGTCCGGTGCAGCTGGGTGCTGTAGAGGGGGGGGGGTCCGCAATGGAGCCCGACCATTCCTCACTACTGGACGCGGCGAGAGAAAGGCTGTCGTGTCTGTCCTCTTCCGCCTCAGGCGCTCCGAAGGAGAAGGGGGCGCTGGTGAGCAGGGACTGGCGCTGCTCGTCCACGAAGAGGACAGGCGAAGGAGCGAGAGCGGGCGAGGCACGCGGGGAGTGTTCCGGCGTGAGCTCGCGTGTACCAGTATGCTCAGGCATTCTCTAATCGCGGCGTTTCTTACGCGGCACTTGAGAGAGAAGAGGCGGAGCGGGTGGAGCATCGTGGCTGGTTTGAGCTAATCGAGCCCGCAGGGTCGATATAGCCATGTCGTCGCACTCAGGGCAGCCGCCCTTGAATAGTGCGCTCTCAGCATGCTCGCGGCCCAGGCAGGAGACACAGATGATGTGGTGGTCCTCGCTGGGCAGAGGGCCTCGGCAGGAAGCGCAGGCCCGAGGCATTTGAAACAACGCCTCGAATTCTGGAGGAAAAAAGTGTGATGCAGCGGCAAACACACTAGCTTTGAAAAGGATATAGTCACGCCGGATGGCGCAGCAGGAAGCGAGTGCTGAAGGCGGCGTCGAGATGAAGCACGAGCCGGCGTCCTCAGATCTGCGTTGCAGTGCTATCCCGCTGAGAGGCTTTTCGACGGCGTGTAGAGGCTTCTCCGGAGAAGACAGCGAAGTGCAGGTGAGATCGCTGAAGGAGATGAAATCTGATCCCTATGGTGAAGCGGTGGCTTATATAGTTCCAGCCACGCCTATTTTGGTGCGCTCTGACGTCCAATGGGCGCGAAGCTCCCCCTTGGTTCGTTACTCTCCGCTGCCTCACCATAGGTTGCTGCAGTTGCCGCAGCACAGCCAATAAGCGCGCGAGCCGCTTCGCTTGGGTCTGCTGTGCTGCAGCACTGCGTTTTACATTATTTAAAAATTAAGGATAATTTTTGGCTTCATATTCTCGAGAAAAGGGGACCTTTTCCCATAGCGTAAGCTAGCTTACGCAGTACGAGAGTACTCTCGAAAGGGAACTCAGGAGACTTTCCAATAAAAAGCACAAAGATCCGTCCAGCCAGACATTACGGCTTTCTTACTCAGACTGTCTGCAAAAGTACAAAACACTGCTGTGGAAAAAAAGAGAAAAATATTTTCAAACTAAAATTGAAGAAATTGACGATTCAATAGATCAAAATACTTTCTGGAACCTATATAAAGAACTCGAAAAACCCAAATTAGAGATATCACTCCAGAATGGCACAATTTGGAAATCTTACTTTGAAAATCTGTATCAAAAAATTGAACCGACCGACCTCAACCAACCTCAGAGTAAAATAAAGAAAACACTAGAAGACATGGAAAAAACTATTAAGAATTATCAAAATCCATTAGATAAATCAATAACAATATCTGAAATATTAGAACATATTAAAAATCTTAAATTAAAGAAAGCATGTGGACAAGATCACATTAATAATGAAATGCTTAAACTCAGCAGTCCCAGCATGATTCAAACAATAGGCAAATGATTTAATCTGGTGTTCTGGTCCGGACACTTCCCTGAGATCTGGTCTGAGGGACTCATCACCCCCATATTTAAGAGCGGCGATCGATTCGACCCCAATAACTACCGCGGGATAAGTGTGGGCAGTGTGTTGGGGAAACTGTTCTGCAGTATCATACAGACACGCATCGTCTCACACATCTCAGCACACAACATCTTAAATAAAGCACAGATTGGCTTTTTACCAAAACATCGCACATCCGACCACATCTACTCTCTCCACACTCTAATCAACAAGAACATCAACCACAAACAAAGGAAAATATTTGCATGTTTTGTAGACTTTAAAAAAGCATTTGATTCAATTTGGCATGATGGTCTACTGTACAAAATCCTACAAATTGGCATTGGCGGAAAAACATTTGACATTATTAAATCTCTGTACACCAACAGCAAAAGTGCGGTGAAGATGGGTAACCGCAGAACCGCGTTCTTCCAGCAG
>NC_081789.1:28093406-28120906 GCF_963082965.1 Carassius carassius
TTCTGATGTGCAGCAAAAGATAACTGAGCTTCACAAATTAGTGAATTAGTGAAATGGCTTTAAGAAAAGAACTAGAGCATTGAAAACTCCCATTTCCACCATCAGGGCAATAATTAAGATGGGTTTGGTGAACACAGAGATAAAAAGTACCCCATGTGTACAATGAAATTTACTGCTGTATTTTTGATGTTGTGGGCCTATATTTCTGCTGGAGGTCCTGGACATCTTGTTTAGATACATGGCATGATAGATTCTACCAAATACCAACAGATAAAAAATCAGTAAGTGACTGACTCTGTTAGAAGTCTTATAAATGACCATGTTTGGATCTTCCAACTGTACAATAATTCAATCACAAACCTCAAAAACAACAAACATGGGTCACAAAACCAAGCTTCTGCTATGGCCATTCCAGTCCTCTGACCTGAACCCTACAGAACATGAGAGGAGTGAACTGAAGAGGAGAAGCTGGGAATCTGAAGGGTCTGGAGTGATTCTGGATGAAGGAATGGTGTCTGATCTCTTGTCAGGTGTTCTCTAACCTCATCAGGCATTATAGCAGAAAACTCAGAGCTGTTTTAAAATGGCACATGGAGGTTTCAAAAAGCATTGAATAAAACAGTGCCCTTAATTGTGGCCAATGTGTATTAGAGAAAAACATTTCATAATGATGCCCCCCCCCCATTTTAAATTCTTAATATCCAATGAAAGATTAGAATTTTGTGATTTTTTAAAAAAATATAAAATATCAAAAGGATTAACAATGCAGATACATTTTCACAGCCTTCTTTGATTATATTTACCAAGGGTGCCAATATTTTTGGCCATGACTGTAGGTGAAGGTATGAAATGATGAGTTAGTTAATACAAATCAAGCATTCTGTAAAACTATATAGACTCTAAATACAGTCTGAATGTCATTAACTCAAATACAAAATATTAATTAAAAAATTTATAAAGATGCAAACAAACAATCAGATCATCTGACAAACAGAGGTTTATTGTATTTGAATCAGTAGATGAAGATGATTCGGTACTGTGCTTGTTTGTGGTTACTTAATAAATGATATTGATAATTAATGTAATTCTCCACACCTGTGTGAAAATCAGCAAACCACCAGCTGATTCACACTTCAGGCATGATGAAGAAGATCAAGTGAAGAATTGTTTTCTGCTGCTGCTGTATGTGATGTTTGCTGTAATGACAATCACAGGATCAAGTTCTCATTGTTCTCAAGTGTTGGGCTCTTTTTAACGTGACCTTTGACCCTGAGCACAGGCGCGCAGCTCCGTGTGGGTGAACAGACAGGAAGTCATCTGGACATTAGCATCTGGAGTTCCCATGAAGAGAAGGTCCAGCTGCATCTGTGGGGCCCGAGGGGTCACGCTCTTCTGTTCAATCATTGTTCTGTTTAAATTAAATATTTTATGCAGCTAAAGATAAATCCACATCCTGCTCCTCAATGTATGAAAATGCTAACACAGTGCATGTCAAACTGGCCGACTGTAGTAATGAGAGCAGTACGACTGAAACACTGTCACTCATCTTTACTGTGATATTGTGGATTCAGATTCACCTACTTTTACTAAACTGAGTTTAACCCTTGTCTATTTGGGAGTCACACGTGTATTGTTCACAGTCCAAATTGACCAGAGGCATAATCTTGTAATAATTGTATTTTTGTGAAATGAATAAACTATATATTTTTTTAATAAATGATTTTAAAAACTTATCATAAAATTATGAACATTTTAAATTAATGTAGTAAATCTGTAATACCATGGTGTAGCCATTAGTTGCCTGTATAGCCATATATTCAGTGCTGTGTATTCCTTGATTACTGAGCAGTGTTTTCAGACATAAATTGCTTAAAGGGTTAGTTCACCCAAAAAGGTGAATATTTAGAAAAAATACATTTTATTCCAAAAATAACAAAAACTACGACTTTATTCAGCATTGTCTTCTCTTCCGTGTCTGTTGTGAGAGAGTTCACTGCAGTTTGTGATATCCGGTTCGTGAACGAATCATTCGATGTAACCGGATCTTTTTGAACCAGTTCACCAGATCGAACTGAATCGTTTTAAACAGCTCGTGTGAGCTTTGTAGCATTCCAATGAAGGAGCATTTTTTATTTTTCAAAAAAACATTTCAGTCTAAAATGTCCGAACAACACCAGAGAGTTAAATAATTGAACATAAAAGTAGTCAAACGCGCCATCTTCATTATATTTCACTCAGGTGACAGATTAATGTGTGTAAAGGCAGTGACTCCAGCGGCATTACACTGATCCTCATTCATCACTGACAGACACACAGCACAGAGAGACTGAGATCAGCTGTTTAACATGCGGTCATGGCCTCAGATATGATGGAGCGCAGGATCTGCTCACCAGGGAACAAACAAACATGATGTCCCTCCATCTGCGGCACTCGCTCTCATCTCTCCTCTCTCTGTGTGTGAGACGCTCGAAGAGATTTAGCTAAATGCATACTGAATGTTGTCATGTGAGAGATTAATGACATGAGAAAACAGGCTGGGACTGATGAGGGAATCAGACATGTGGTAAATAACGCTCTTAAAACTAAAGCTTCTTTATCGCCATAGATGCTTCACGAAGAACCTTTAATATCCATAGAATCTTTCCATTGTTCTTCATGGATCTTTTAAGAACAGTCCATTGAAAGTTTCTTTGAGGTATTGTTCTGCCCGCTTCGGGAATCTTTATTTTTAAGGCGAGTGGTTTGTGCAGACGCTCCAGTGATGAACTGCTAATAGATTCATCTACAGAGCTTCAGGCAGATTCTCTGAGATATTACTGTCTGTATGGGAAGGAGAGTCTCTGCATCTTCAGAGATGATATGCTCCTATTATGAGTTCAGGGTCTAGATGAAATGTCAGACAGATTTTTATAACTCTATTTAGCAGGAGGGATGTAGAAATAAAAAACTCAGAAATGTTAATCAAAATAATATAGCCCATGTTCTATAGACTGATTCTGTTAACTGAACTCTGTATTTGCTCAGATGTTGGCCGTCGTGTTCATCAGGTTAAACCTGCAGCGTATGGAAGTGCATTAAATAAAGTGAAATATTTTTATTCGTCAGCACTGTGAGGATTTATGAGGATGATTTTCATAATGCATGTGTATGTGTGTGTGTTCGATGATCACTGACCCACTTACATCTGACACACACCAGAGAACACATTTACACCGGTGATCATGAACACAGCACTAATATCTGCTCCTCTTCTAGCAGAGGATACAATACATTTTTTTCTTGTTTTGTGCATCAATCTCACTATTTTGTTAGATATTTTCTTAAATCAAGTACATCACCAGTGAGGCAAAAACACACTTCATTCTAAAATATTCTATAAAGGAGGCCTTATATTAGGCACTTCTGCTTGATGTAAATGCATCTAGTTTTTATGATAGTCAATTTCACAAGTTGACAAGACGAAAATCCTGACTGGAGAAGAGGATGTCTGTGCAGTCGGGGACGTCCATTAGAGCCGGGAGAGATGGATCAAATAGCGTTTGTGTTTTATTATCTGAGCGATTGTGCCATCAAGAGTCACACACTCCACTGTCTGAAGAGACTCCAGTCCTCTCAATCACAAACAGCCACCAAGACATTTTCCTCCATGAAAGACCGTCATGAATAGATTTTTTCTTATGCAGATCAGCTATTATAGGAATAGTTTGTTTTTGAGTGTTCTCAGTTAAAGTTCTTTAAAATTCTCCCAGTTCCATTTAAGTAATTTGGAGGCGTTGTGCATGACTGATATTCTGGAGTCTGTGAACAGTAACGCTTCTTTCTCTACTGCTCTCAGATAATCAAGATGGATGTTCCACACAAAGACGCTCTAATTCACTTATATCTCAGCATTATGAGCTTCCAGCCCACACACTAATGATTAGTGCAGTGTGAGATCAGGATGAATGCGTCTCTCAGAGCAGATTTAAAAAGCCTCTTGACTTTCGATCAGCTTCTCCTGCTGTTCGTCCACAGCGGCGGATCAGAGCTCGTCAATGATGTTCTTTCTCAGGGAGATCTTCAGTACGTGTCTGAGAATCTTTAATTTAACAATAACATGATGACATCTTTGTTCTTGTATTGGTGGAGACTTCAGATTCATTTAAAGTCGGTCTGTGTTTGAATGAAGACGTCTCGAGCTCAATATTTAACCCTTCATTTGTGTGCAGCATTAAAGTCACATCAGGTTAAATGCAGAGTCATTTGAAATAAGATTAAAGTGAATCCCTTGGCACATCAACTTTATAAAAAAACTCTGTTCATATGTTCTGCTCCGAGACGTGAATGAAGAACTGAGGTTTAGGTGTTTGTTCTGTAATATTATCTGACTTCAAACTCCTTTAGTGTTTTTAATTAAACTCCAGCTTTCTTATTTTAGATGCTGGTTAGTGTTGTTTCGCAGTGGGAACACACACACACACACAAACTTAAGAGTCAAACTCAACATTATCTCTCTGATTCTGATTTCCAGAACAGAAAAAGAACCACAATCACAGTCTTCTCTTACCTTCATCTTCCTTCAGTCATCTCACTTGTTTTTTTTGTCTCCGGCTCATTAAAGACTCTCATTCACTTGTATCACATGTTAACTTCACTAATTAACCCCAAAACAATAATTACAGTTTTTTCTGATTGCTTAAGCAAATGTTTTGTAACTATTGGCTCTTTTTGCAAAACTCTACACACAAATAAGAAAACCTTTCACCCAATTATCAAAACGTCTTTCTGGGTCCACATCGCATGCGATATCCTCCAGTCCAAGGCACCGGGGAAAATATCTCCTTGAGTGCCGTATCCAGGCCTGACATGATGCCTGGTCAGTATCTCCACATGCCTCCTCCATTGCCTGTAAAAGGGCTACCTGTTGATGAGGATGACGGTCGTACACTTTCCAGCGCCAGGCAGAGAAGAACTCCTCGATGGGATTTAAGAACGGAGAGTATGGAGGGAGGTTGAGTGCCATGAAGGATGGTGGGTCTGTAAACCAGTTGCGGACCAAAGCAGCCTAATGGAAACTAACATTGTCCTATATTATGACATATCGGGTATGCTCTGGTCTCTGAACAGTGAGCATGTCATGTTCATGATGAACTGCCTTTAACTATCATTTTTGCATTATTGACACTGTTTTCCTAATGAATGTTGTTCAGTTGCTTTGACGCAATGTATTTTGTTTAAAGCGCTATATAAATAAAGGTGACATTGACATCATGTAAGGTGTCCAGGAATGCAATAATGTGTGCAGTGTTGTATGGGCCTATGGTTGCATGATGGTGAACAACACCATTTTGGCTTATAGCTGCACACATGGTTATGTTACCACAAGGTTGTCCTGGGACATTGATGATGGCACGGTGTCCAGTAATGTTCCTGCCACGTCTCCTGGTTTTACTGAGGTTAAAACCGGCCTCATCTACAAAAAGTAGCTCATGTCCCATGGCATCTGCTTCTAGTTCCATCGCTCTCTGGACAAGACAAAACAAATGCAACACATCAGGCCCATGCACAGCTCTACAGTATGCACTTCCACATTCAGAACCGATGACACTATAGCTTACCTGCACATAGTCACATCGCAGTTGCTTTACACTTTCTGTGTTTCTCTCGAAAGGAACTTCATTCTTATTCTGTGGCGCGCAAGTACACGACTTAGTGCAGAAATGCTTACACTGTGTATATTTTGAAAGATGGTGTCATTATCAATTAGGTGCTGCTGTATTTCGCGCAGTCTTATTGCATTATTGGCAATCACCATGTTCAGTATATGGGTCTCTTGCTCTGGAGTGAACATTCTTCCTCTGCCCCCAACATCTGGACTTCTAGCAATTCTGTAAAGTAACAATTTCAGTATTTTTGCATGTATGGTACTGTTGTGTTTCTCAGTAGAGTATGGCAGTGCTACAAAGTACTTAGCGATTCTCATTTCGAAATGTCCTAATGATGCTTGCCACAGTGTAGCGGCTCAAATTAGGCTGAACCCGTTGGCCATCTTCCCTCAGGGTCATCCCATGGTTGATGACATGGTCCACTATTGTAGCTCTGATGTCATCAGTTATTCTGTTTCTTACTCTTCTTACCCTTCCTCTTTCCCCTCCTCGTCCTCTTCTTGCTCCTCCTTGTCCTCTTCCTCTAACTTCCTATAACCCTCTCTCTTCTTCACCTCCACGTCCTCTTCCTCTCGCTTCTTCACCTCCACGTCCACGTCCTCTTCCTCTCGCTTCTTCACCTCCACTTCCTCTTCCTCTCTCTTCTTCACCTCCATGTCCTCTTCCTCTCGCTTCTTCACCTCCATATCCTCTTCCTCTCTCTTCTTCACCTCCACGTCCTCTCCCTCTCGCTTCTTCACCTCCACGTCCTCTTCCTCTCGCTTCTCCACCTCCATGTCCTCTCCCTCTCGCTTCTTCACCTCCACGTCCTCTTCCTCTCGCTTCTTCACCTCCACGTCCTCTTCCTCTCGATTCTTCACCTCCACGTCCTCTTACTCTCGCTTCTTCACCTCCACGTCCTCTTCCTCTCTCTTCTTCACCTCCACGTCCTCTCCCTCTCGCTTCTTCACCTCCACGTTCTCTCCCTCTCTCTTCTTCACCTCCACGTCCTCTCCCTCTCGCTTCTTCACCTCCACGTCCTCTTCCACTCGCTTCTTCACCTCCACGTCCTCTTCCTCTCTCTTCTTCACCTAAACGTCCTCTTCCTCTCTCTTCTTCACCTCCACGTCCTCTTCCTCTCGCTTCTTCACCTCCACGTCCTCTCCCTCTCTCTTCTTCACCTCCACGTCCTCTCCCTCTCTCTTCTTCACCTCCACGTCCTCTTCCTCTCGCTTCTTTACCTCCACGTCCTCTCCCTCTCTCTTCTTCACCTCCACGTCCTCTCCCTCTCTCTTCTTCACCTCCACGTTCTTCCTCTCTCTTCTTCACCTCCACGTCCTCTTCCTCCGGCTTCTTGACCTCCACGTCCTCTTCCTCTGGCTTCTTCACCTCCACGTCCTCACCCTCTCTCCACCTCCACGTCCTCTCCCTCTCTTTTCTTCACCTCCACGTCCTCTTCCTCTCTCTTCTTCACCTCCACGTCCTCTTACTCTCGATTCTTCACCTCCACGTCCTCTCCCTCTCTCTTCTTCATAAGCATAAGCACTGGATAAAGGCCAGAAAATCTGCATTTCTATTTATAGATGACGGTTCTTGGAAAGTGCAGAAATGCTGTTCAGCAGTTTGGTTTGTGCTGAGGTTATGATTCATATTTGACATGTTTACAGAGGAAAGAGCCACGAGGAGGCCACGAGGAGGTCCACGTCCTCTTCCTCTCGCTTCTTCACCTCCACGTCCTCTCCCTCTCTCTTCTTCACCTCCACGTCCTCTCCCTCTCTCTTCTTCACCTCCATGTCCTCTTCCTCTCTCTTCTTCACCTCCACGTCCTCTTCCTCTCGCTTCTTCACCTCCACGTCCTCTTCCTCTCTCTTCTTCACCTCCACGTCCTCTTCCTCTCGCTTCTTCACCTCCACGTCCTCTTCCTCTGGCATCTTCACCTCCACGTCCTCTCCCTCTCTCTTCTTCACCTCCACGTCCTCTTCCTCTCGCTTCTTCACCTCCACGTCCTCTTCCTCTCGCTTCTTCACCTCCACGTCCTCTTCCTCTCGCTTCTTCACCTCCACGTCCTCTCCCTCTCGCTTCTTCACCTCCACGTCCTCTCCCTCTCTCTTCTTCACCTCCACGTCCTCTTCCTCTCGTTTCTTCACCTCCACGTCCTCTCCCTCTCTCTTCTTCACCTCCACGTCCTCTCCCTCTCTCTTCTTCACCTCCACGTTCTTCCTCTCTCTTCTTCACCTCCACGTCCTCTTCCTCCGGCTTCTTCACCTCCACGTCCTCTTCCTCCGGCTTCTTCACCTCCACGTCCTCTTCCTCTCTCTTCTTCACCTCCACGTCCTCTCCCTCTCTCTTCTTCACCTCCACGTCCTCTCCCTCTCTCTTCTTCACCTCCACGTCCTCTCCCTCTCTCTTCTTCACCTCCACGTCCTCTTCCTCTCTCTTCTTCACCTCCACGTCCTCTTCCTCTCGCTTCTTCACCTCCACGTCCTCTCCACGTCCTCTTCCTCTCGCTTCTTCACCTCCACGTCCTCTCCCTCTCTCTTCTTCACCTCCACGTCCTCTTCCTCTCTCTTCTTCACCTCCACGTCCTCTCCCTCTCTCTTCTTCACCTCCACGTCCTCTCCCTCTCTCTTCTTCACCTCCACGTTCTTCCTCTCGCTTCTTCACCTCCACGTCCTCTTCCTCTCGCTTCTTCACCTCCACGTCCTCTTCCTCTCGCTTCTTCACCTCCACGTCCTCTCCCTCTCTCTTCTTCACCTCCACGTCCTCTCCCTCTCTCTTCTTCACCTCCACGTTCTTCCTCTCTCTTCTTCACCTCCACGTCCTCTTCCTCCGGCTTCTTCACCTCCACGTCCTCTTCCTCTGGCTTCTTCACCTCCACGTCCTCTCCCTCTCTCTTCTTCACCTCCACGTCCTCTCCCTCTCTCTTCTTCACCTCCACGTCCTCTCCCTCTCTCTTCTTCATCTCCACGTTCTTCCTCTCTCTTCTTCACCTCCACGTCCTCTTCCTCCGGCTTCTTCACCTCCACGTCCTCTTCCTCTGGCTTCTTCACCTCCACGTCCTCTCCCTCTCTCTTCTTCACCTCCACGTCCTCTCCCTCTCTCTTCTTCACCTCCACATCCTCTCCCTCTCTCTTCTTCACCTCCATGTCCTCTTCCTCTCTCTTCTTCACCTCCACGTCCTCTTACTCTCGCTTCTTCACCTCCATGTCATCTTCCTCTCGCTTCTTCACCTCCACGTCCTCTTCCTCTCTCTTCTTCATAAGCATAAGCACTGGATAAAGGCCAGAAAATCTGCATTTCTATTTATGGATGACGGTTCTTGGAAAGTGCAGAAATGCTGTTCAGCGGTTTGGTTTGTGTGGAGGTTATGATTCATATTTGACATGTTTACAGAGGAAAGAGCCACGAGGAGGCCACGAGGAGGTCCACGTCCTCTTCCTCTCACTTCTTCACCTCCACGTCCTCTCCCTCTCTCTTCTTCACCTCCACGTCCTCTTCCTCTCGCTTCTTCACCTCCATGTCCTCTCCCTCTCTCTTCTTCACCTCCACGTCCTCTTCCTCTCGCTTCTTCACCTCCACGTATTCTTCCTCTGGCTTCTTCACCTCCACGTCCTCTCCCTCTCTCTTCTTCACCTCCACGTCCTCTCCCTCTCTCTTCTTCACCTCCACGTCCTCTCCCTCTCTCTTCTTCATCTCCACGTTCTTCCTCTCTCTTCTTCGCCTCCACATCCTCTTCCTCTCTCTTCTTCACCTCCACGTCCTCTTCCTCTCGCTTCTTCACCTCCACGTCCTCTTCCTCTCGCTTCTTCACCTCCACGTCCTCTTCCTCTTGCTTCTTCACCTCCACGTCCTCTTACTCTCGCTTCTTCACCTCCACATCCTCTTCCTCTGGCATCTTCACCTCCACGTCCTCTCCCTCTCTCTTCTTCACCCCCCTGTCCTCTTCCTCTCGCTTCTTCACTCCACGTCCTCTTCCTCTCGCTTCTTCACCTCCACGTCCTCTTCCTCTGGCTTCTTCACCTCCACGTCCTCTCCCTCTCTCTTCTTCAACTCCACATCCTCTCCCTCTCTCTTCTTCACCTCCACATCCTCTCCCTCTCTCTTCTTCCCCTTCACTTCCTCTTCCTCTCTCTTCTTCACCTCCACGTCCTCTTACTCTCGCTTCACCTCCACGTCCTCTTCCTCTCTCTTCTTCACCTCCACGTCCTCTCCCTTGGCCTCCTCTGATTCTCACTCTTCTCACTCTTACTGCTCCTTCCATTGTACTCCACACAGACAGCTTATCTGTGGCTTATTTATAGTGCTTAGACTGATTGCAAAGTGAACTAATTATCTAAAACAGTTTTCACATGTGAAAGTGTGCCAGACAGTGTTAAATAGTGTTAATGATAGCCATACATGTGTATAATTTTGCTAGGAGTGTGTTGGAAATTTGGTAATTGAGTGTAAGCAGTGAGTTGTGTTTAAAGTTCTGCAAAAAGAGTGTAAGCAGTGAATTGTGCCTACAGTTTTGCAAAGTGTGTGTTACAAAATTGCAAACTGAGTGCAAAGCAGTGTTTGTGCTTTTAGTTTTGCAAACTCAGTGAGTGGTTTTGCTATACGTATTTTAGAAATTGTGCTACAAGAATCACGATTAGCGCTTAAGCATTCAGAAAAAAACTGTAATCCATTAATTAATCCATAATTGGGTTTAATTTCCCAGCAGCAGCAGCTGAAAGAGAAATGAAGCGCTGTAAAACACAAGCTCTGAAGTAATGAAGCAGATGTCAGTAAAGACGACTGAACCTGTTAAACATCACATCTGTTTATCAATCACATCAACAACAGCAAACAGGGATTGTTGTGTTTGTTTAGTCTCGTATCCATCATCATGTCTGTGCCTCAAGAACGTGTTTGTGTTCACTGATTTACTGTGAAATGAGTAAAACACTGACTGTGAATATAAAACAATCTCTCTGGAATGCTCTGGGAAGTTTCTTCTCAGGTGTTTGTCTTTGAATGTAATTGGCTGTCACTTTGTGTTATCATAAATTCATCCTGAAGGACGAGTTTATATTCTAATGAGGTTTATTAATATTCCACTGAAACGCATCAGTACACTCAATGTTATCTGACAACACAGAACAAAACAATGAAAAATGCCTCATAAAACTCAGATTAAAACCACAAATGAATCTGATGACAGATTCTGATTCATGTTTCTAGTCACACGACACAAAACCATCTATAAAACGTCTGTTTTCTGCTCACTATTAATTAATATTGGATGTAAAATTATGCACATGTATTATATATGTTCAACTGCTCAAATCTCACTTTAATATTTCAGTTGTATCTCTCAGATGAAATGGAGAGGATGTTTGCTGAAAACTGCAGTATTGTGAAGCTGCATTCATTAAATAAACTTTGTTTTTCGATTGCTTACACTCAGAATCTTCACTTGTCACAAAGTTTCTGAAAGTTGACACTCAAACAGCAGAATCGATCAAGACACATTCATTTTTCATCGCAGATCTGGTTTACATGAAAGTGTAAGTCACCTGATGATGATGCTGATCATCTGTTGTCAGCAAACACACACAGACTCAGAGTCACACAAGTAAACACACATAAGCACTGGATAAAGGCCAGAAAATCTGCATTTCTATTTATAGATGATGGTTCTTGGAAAGTGCAGAAATGCTGTTCAGCGGTTTGGTTTGTGCTGAGGTTATGATTCATATTTGACATGTTTACAGAGGAAAGAGCCACGAGGAGTTATGATCAAAGCTGCACGTCTGATGCCTCTATTCTGTGTTTCTGTCCGGTCAAAGTCAAAGTCAAAGTCACCTTTATTTATATAGCGCTTTAAACAAAATACATTGCGTCAAAGCAACTGAACAACATTCATTAGGAAAACAGTGTCAATAATGCAAAAATGATAGTTAAAGGCAGTTCATCATTGGATTCAGTTATGTCATCTCTGTTCAGTTAAATAGTGTCTGTGCATTTATTTGCAATCAAGTCAACGATATCGCTGTAGATGAAGTGTCCCCAACTAAGCAAGCCAGAGGCGACAGAGGCAAGGAACCGAAACTCCATCGGTGACAGAATGGAGAAAAAAACCTTGGGAGAAACCAGGCTCATGTAACCGGCCTAAATCTGCCCACTGTTATGATCTGCGTTGTGTTGGTTTATTCAGAGAAGACACCGGACACTGGAACTGCTGCTCATGGAGAATTTTTTTTCATCGAGGAAGTAGATGGTACTCTCCTCAGCATGCTCAAAGGAGTCTGGATGGATTAAACAAAATACAGCAACAATGTGTTCACTCTGTGATTCAATCACCTCTCCTCAGCGCGCTCAAAGCAGACTCAGCACACATCACAATGATAATGACATCAAAAATACTGTGTGTGAAACATGTTACATACAATGGCAAAATTAATTGTCACAAGCATTTACACCAAACATACATTACATTCTCCTGCAGCTATTTTTTAAGTCGATCACAAACTAGTAAAGAAACAAACTGATACAAAATGAATACATTAGGAAATTTAACAGAAATAAAACATACCTGGATGGATTAAACAAAATACAGCAACAATGTGTTCACTCTGTGATTCAATCACCTGCACAAATCAAATACCAGTAAATGAATCAGTAAAATTCACCGCGTTCTATTGACGCACACACATACTCAAATTGCTGTTCTCAGTAATAAAACTATCAAATCCTATCCATCCATTCATAAAACACTTCCTACAACACTTATAACAGTCTTAACAATAATATTACAGCATATTATAAACTTAATCACATTTAGGATAACTTTTATACTTTTATATAAGAAGAGCACCTCTAATTGCTTTACCTCTCCTCAGCGCGCTCAAAGCAGACTGAGGACGCAGCACGAGGTGAGCGGCAATGACGTCACGACGTCAACAAAAAAGATCGCAAAACTCTTTAACCAAATGAATACTAATGATGCAAAAACCAAATTATAGCCTTTTCTTGGACACAGTAATATAAAGTAAATAAACTAAAATTGACAGGAAGGATTATTGGTGAAATACATGTATTCTCAGTGGATATTCACTCATGAATATTAACATCCGTCACATTCACCCCTCCTGAATTTCACTAATATCCTGACCAAATGACACAAAATTGGTCTAACAGAACCACATTCGCAACGAATCTCATTCGCAGTTCAACATAGTAAGTTACCTGCTTTACAGGTTAAGAAAAATCCAAGGTTGATCAAGTCTCAGATATTCTTAGAACAGTATGCTGCCTTGTACAACATCCAAAAATCTGGTCTGTATTACACTTTGAAATTCACATTGTACACATTTTCACAGTATCTTCATAGAAACAAATATCCTTCTAAAATAAAGAAAGAAATGATCCTGATTTCCTTGCTAAAGATGAACCCATTCTCTGAACATAAAATGGTCTCTGTGCCATTGACTCAATTAAACTATTAACTTTCTTGACCATCCTGCCTACACGGGTCCTAACACCCAATGTGTCAACTGGAATTTGTGCATGCGTGTCAGTCATACTGTTATCGTGTGTGTCATTCAAAGTTTCAGGTAATGAGTCATGATTACTAACAAAAGATTCAGTCTCTCTAACAGGTACTTGATCAGAACCTCCAACAGCCTCATTTTGACTAGGATTTTGTTCACAGACGCTTATTTGACTGTGAACTGAATGATCAGAGTCCAGATCATCATCATCAACAAACTCTTGTCCTTCAATCTGTTCTTGTCCTTCAAGTACCCATGCCCTCGTTCTATCATCAGAGCTCTCCTCTTCAAACGAGTCAGACGGCTCAGACACACAAGTCTCGCTCTCCATATTGTCAGCATTAGACTGTACGTCATTGTCATCTTGAGATGGTACAACGGGTAGGAAGCTGATGTCAAGAATCAAATTTCGATGCACAACTTTAGATTTGCCTGCCTCGTCAATCAGTTTGTATATGTTTGTTTGAAGATTCCGGTCCTTTACAGTATAGACAGTTGGGTCCCACTTATCGGCAAGCTTCCTCTTTCCTCTTTCACTCTTGTTTGCAAGGAGCACTCTGTCTCCGATGTTCAAACTTGTGCCCTTGACCTTCCGATTGTAACCTTTGGCCTGCTTCTTCTGTTCTTTTTCAGTGTGTTTCTGAGCAATTCGAGCCGCCTCATGCAGGTAGGACATTAGGGTTTTCACATAGTTGCCATGGTCAAACATCACAGAGTCATGCAACACCTGCCCAAACATGACATCAACAGGTAGCTTTGTGATGCGACCAAACATTAGCTGAAATGGGGCATAACCAGTGGTCTCATGTACTGTGGCATTATATGCGAATGTCAGAGTCTGTATCTGCTCGGGCCACCTGTGCTTCTCCTTGAGAGGCAGAGAACGAAGCATACTGCCCAGGGTCCGATTAAACCTCTCGGTCCCACCGTTTCCCATCGGGTGATATGATGTAGTGTGGGATTTCTCAACACCTGCCAGCTTGAGCAGCTCTGCTATGATGGTACTTTCAAAGTTGGTCCCTTGATCCGTGTGAATGCGTGTTGGGAAACCATAAACACAGAAGATGTGATCCCACAGCTTCTTCGCAGTTTGTTTTGCTTTCTGGTTTACACACGGAAAGGCATGGGCCAACTTTGTGAAGTGATCAGTCACAACTAATACGTCTACAGAATGCTGCTTGCTGTCTTCAGCACTCCAAAAATCCAAACACACTAACTCCATTGGGGCAGAAGTTCTAATGCTCTCAAGTGGGGCTCGTGCAGATGGCTCTGGTGTTTTGGCCAATATACATCTCTGACAACACTTGACATAGTCCCTTATGTCACGCTCCATTCTAGGCCAGAAAAAGCGTTGTCGAGCTAGCTGGAGAGTTCTTGACTGTCCCTGATGTCCAGCGAGATTGTGTACACCATTTAAGGCTTTACTCTTAAGACTAGAAGGAAGCACCAGTTGAAACCTCTTGTACTTGCTTAAAGGATCTTTTGAGACACGGTAGACTACTCCATCTTGAATCTTCAGCCGATCCCATTGCTTAAGAAGAACTAGAGTCCTGGCATCCATTCCAGCCCTCTCTCGCCTTGATGGTCGCTTCTTCTGACTCAGATATGGCATAATTTTGGAGATCACTGGATCTGACTCTTGGCCATGCTGAATCTCTTCAAGGGGGATTGCTGAGATTGTGTCATACTCAAGAGGTACTGCATTCTGGATGGTCTGAATTGCCTGAATAGCCCTCAGCTCAGTTACAGTCTCCCACTGATTATGGAGGTTCAATTGTGTTCCGACTGCTGTGTGATCACATGACACGGCAAAATTTGGCTGAGGCAACGCATGAAGACTGTTCACTTGCAAACGGAAAGTATCTTGAATGCCATCTTCAGTTACACCTGCAGCTTCAGAGAGTAAGCCGCCATATCGCTCTGTGATGAGCCTGTGACTAATTGTTTTTGCGAAAGGGTCTCGGCTCAAAGCATCAGCCACAGTGTTTTTCTTTCCAGCAATATGTTTGAGGTCGAAGGTGTAAGCAGTTAGCTTAGACACCCAGCGCTGTTCACAAGCATCAAGCTTAGCCTTGGTTAGAATATAAGTGAGCGGATTATTGTCCGTCCATACAGTGAACGTGTGACCCTTTAGCCAATGACTGAATTTCTCACACACGCTCCACTTTAAGGCTAAAAACTCGAGTTTGTGTGCCGGATATCTCCTCTGAGAGTTACTTAGGGACTTGCTTGCGAACGCAATGGGACGAGCTTTCTCCTCGCCTGCTGGTATTTGTGATAACACAGCCCCAAGTCCATCCAGAGAAGCATCGATTGACAAGATTAATGGGAGAGAGAAGTCGGGATGTGCTAAGACCACACTGTGCAGTAGGCTTTCTTTCAGATTAGAAAGAGCATCATCACACTCTGAGGTCCAGTCAGTTGGCTTGAGCTTTCTGTATGTGCCTGCCTTAGCTTCAGTTTTGACCTTTGTCCTCTTTCTTTGTCCAGCTGTTAGGGAGAAGAGCGGTTTGGCTATGGAGGAGCAATTTGGGATAAAGTGCTGGTAATAGAGGATCATTCCCAAAACAGATTTAATTCTCCTCACAGATGGAGTACACCCATCTTCTTCCATGAGATCAGTTTTTGACAGCTTGACTATGGCCTCAACCTTTGAAGGATCCACAGAAACACCATTTCCATCAATGATGTGGCCTAAGAACTTAACAGATGCTCGCATCAGATGGCATTTTTTTGGACTTAACTTTAGATTGTGGCTCCTCAATCGTTGGAATACTACCTCTAACCGCTCCAGGGCTGCATTTTCATCAGGAGCAAACACCAGTAGGTCATCTAAGTAACACAACAGACTACTAAAATTCAGGTCTCCAAAGATGCTCAACATCATGCGCATAAACGATGCTGGGCTATTGCACAACCCTTGAGGCATCCTGTTGTACTCATGGAGTCCTACTGGAGTAGTAAACGCTGTGTACTTTTTATCTTCTTCAGCCATGGGGATGTTATAAAATCCGGATGTTAAGTCCATAGTACTGAAGAGAGTGTTTCCACCCAAGGCAACCAGACAGTCAGACTGATGTGGGAGCGGATGTGCGTCCTTCATGGTTCTGGCGTTCAGCCATCTAAAGTCCGTACAAATCCTCAAGCCGCCATCTTTCTTCCAAACTAGAACCAAGGGCGAAGCATACTCGCTCACTGATTTTCGAATTATGCCTTGTTCTTCCATTTCTGAGAGAACTTGCCGTAATTTTTGATAGTGAGCAGGTGGTACTCGTCGGTATGGCAGTCGGAATGGACGCTCGTCTGTCAAGCGAATGCGATGGACAAAACCACTGACCTCCCCACAATCCAGAGAATGCTTAGAAAATACATCATGGTAATTCTCAAGTAGCTGAACAAGCTTTTCTCTTGCTGCATCTCTGACAGAACATGTGTCAATGTCGATGTCACTGAGGCCTATGGCCTTTAGTCTTTGTTTAAGATCAGCTGTGCTCGGTGCAAGTTGACAAGAATTCCCGGACGTGGGCATCTGAACTTGACTGAAACCTTGCAACAGCTCGAAATCTTCCACAGCTAGGCATGGGAACACATCCGCAAGCTTACCATTTCTTTTTAGGGTGACTGGTTTGTCTGAAAGGTTGGTAACTTTTAGAGGAACCCAACGATCTCCCCACAATGGTGTAACAACTCGGCCAATGATGATATCTCGTGGCATGGATCTGGAAGAAGTGGCCTCCACAATTACAGTACTCCCTGGTGACATAGCAGTATTACTCGGTAGCCTTCCCCAAACAAGGTGCTTTTTTTGCCATAAGTGTAACTGACTGCTGAAGCTTTACAGTCCCAACCTTGTCAGGTGGATGACCACCTCGCCAGCGGCAAGTATTTGCCATGACATCCAGGAATTGTTCACACGATGAAGATGGCTCTGAGACACCGTTAGACACAATCCTCCAGTAATCATCACTGATCTTCATCCTGTGCATAAGGAACTTAATCAAGTTGGTGCCAATGATCAAGTCGTCTCTTTGTCCTGGCACAACTAGAACAGGAACTAAACATCTCTCGCCATACACTTTCAGCTCAACTTCATACATGCATTTTGGCTTAGTTGCTTTACCTCCACAGCCTATTAACATTATTTCCTGCAACAATGGTGTGGGCTTTGGCAACACATCCTCATCCAGCATTCTGCTCTCTACTGCTTCACTGAAAGTGCATGCCATGGATCCTGAGTCCAACATTCCCATCATCTGGAATTTGTCATTGACACAGATGGGTGCATAAAACAATTCATCAAAAACTTCAAGGGTTTGCATATTCTGAGCAATCACTTTGACTTCAACAGGAGCTCGTGCACAGGCACTTTCGTAAACTTGCATGAGATCAACATTTTCGAGGGTTTGCTCAACTCTACCCACACGTCCCCTCTCCTGGTGTGGGCTGACTATTTTAAAGTTGGTGAACCTTGAGGTGGCTGGGCAAACTGATTGTGATCACGGGGTTGGACATTAGCACAATCTTTCTTTATGTGACCAGGCTGGAAACAGGCAAAACAAAGTCGTTGTTGTCGACAATGTGCTAAGGTTGAATGCTCAAGCGAATGGCATACCTTACATGCTCTCACAAGGGATTGGTTCAGCCGAGTGCGCCTCATCTCTGCTTGACTATTCTGGGAAAGAGCACGATCAAGTAACCCGATGAGCGTCTTCATGCAGTTATCATCATTCTGTGGATGAGATTGGGTGCTTTCATTAACATTATCAGATGACAGAACAGGAAGGACACTGGTGACGACCCCACCCTCCATAGGTGACTGGGCATGAGTTGTAACATTTCTCACAACAAAGTTGCGCTTGGATTTGACTGCCAACTGTTCTTTTCGCTCAGTCTGATACCTGTCGAGATGCTCTTGTACCTCACTTGCGGTCCACTTATCTGGTGCTTTCAAGCGGAAAATGGCTGACAGAGTTGGGTCCGGGCAGTGTTTTACAAACATCATGGCTGCCTCCTGGCATGGATTATCCATCTGTCGCCCAAGCCTAGCTAGAGCCTCCTCTGCAACATCCACAGCCTTATTTAAATGGACCCAGTATTCAATTGGGTTTTCTCCGGCAACAGGCACTGTGCCATAGAAATCAGCTAAAGGCATGTAAGAATATCTGACCTCGCTGAAATGCTGTTTTAGGATATCAAATATCACTTTGGGGTTCTCAAAGGGTCTTAGGGAAGTGTTACTGCGAAGGGTAATTCTAACGATGTCTTTTGCTTTACCCATCAGCCTTGAAAGAATTTCATGATGGTGCTCCAGCACGGGTATGCCTCTTTTACGCAGGTAAGTGTCCATTAAATCCTCCCACTCATGCACACTGAACTTATCTGTTCCATCCCCTCGGAAAACAGGGGGCTCTTTTGCTTCAGACTGCATGACTAGTTTAACTCCTGTCAAATTAAGTGAGGGTGTCTCTGAGAATGACTGAGCTGCACCTAAACTTCTAGGCTGTGCGTTGGTTGATGCTCTTTCCCCATACGCTACCCCACTTTGAGCAGAAATTATACTAGTTCCTACTTCCTGAGCAATGTGTGTTATAAGGTTAGACCATGCTGGATCACTTATGTCTGGGCAGAATGATAATGGATTACCTCGTAAATGACTAGGTGTTTGTTCAGTTACTCGAGTGGAACAAAGTTCAGGTGATATTCGCTCTACCTTACCCCTCCCTGAAACAGGTGTGAATGTACGGTCACTGAAAAGTCGACCTCTCCCAAAATTTAAATCTGACATGTTCCCCTCAGCATTAAAATTGTCTGCATTGAAACCCTGCGCCATTGTTCCTCATTAACAATTAATTTCACCAAACAATGAATAATGAAAACCTCAAATGTAAAAAAAATAAAGATAAGAATGTAAAAAAAATAAAGATAAGAAAGTTATTAAAAGATACCAAAGGGAAAAAATAAAAACTGGTGGCACCAAGTATGAAGTGAAATGTCCAGGTCAGCAAAGTTCACCTATTTGTGTTACTATTGATTGAAACCTTGAGTGAAGGGCAGCATCCACCGGCGACCAAACGGCATTGGTCCTTGGATGAAGATCCTGGAAGACGAACTGATCTTCATCCGGGTCACGGCACCACTGTAACCGGCCTAAATCTGCCCACTGTTATGATCTGCGTTGTGTTGGTTTATTCAGAGAAGACACCGGACACTGGAACTGCTGCTCATGGAGAATTTATTTTCATCGAGGAAGTAGATGGTACTCTCCTCAGCATGCTCAAAGGAGTCTGGATGGATTAAACAAAATACAGCAACAATGTGTTCACTCTGTGATTCAATCACCTCTCCTCAGCGCCCTCAAAGCAGACTCAGCACACATCACAATGATAATGACATCAAAAATACTGTGTGTGAAACATGTTACATACAATGGCAAAATTAATTGTCACAAGCATTTACACCAAACATACATTACATTCTCCTGCAGCTATTTTTTAAGTCACATTTAAGTCATATTTTTAAATCACAAACTAGTAAAGAAACAAACTGATACAAAATGAATACATTAGGAAATTTAACAGAAATAAAACATACCTGGATGGATTAAACAAAATACAGCAACAATGTGTTCACTCTGTGATTCAATCACCTGCACAAATCAAATACCAGTAAATGAATCAGTAAAATTCACCGCGTTCTATTGACGCACACACATACTCAAATTGCTGTTCTCAGTAATAAAACTATCAAATCCTATCCATCCATTCATAAAACACTTCCTACAACACTTATAACAGTCTTAACAATAATATTACAGCATATTATAAACTTAATCACATTTAGGATAACTTTTATACTTTTATATAAGAAGAGCACCTCTAATTGCTTTACCTCTCCTCAGCGCGCTCAAAGCAGACTGAGGACGCAGCACGAGGTGAGCGGCAATGACGTCACGACGTCAACAAAAAAGATCGCAAAACTCTTTAACCAAATGAATACTAATGATGCAAAAACCAAATTATAGCCTTTTCTTGGACACAGTAATATAAAGTAAATAAACTAAAATTGACAGGAAGGATTATTGGTGAAATACATGTATTCTCAGTGGATATTCACTCATAAATATTAACATCCGTCACACTCAGTTGGGGGCCAGTTCTCCTCTGACCAGACGAAACCAGTAGTTCAATTCCAGGCTGCAGCAAAGTCAGATTGTGCAGAAGAATCATCTGTTTCCTGTGGTCTTGTCCTGGTGCTCCTCTGAGACAAGGTCTTTACAGGGGATCTGTATCTGGAGCTCTAGTTGTCCTGGTCTCCGCTGTCTTTCAGGGATTTAGAGGTCCTTTCTAGGTGCTGATCCACCATCTGGTCTGGATACGTACTGGATCCGGGTGACTGCAGTGACCCTCTGATCTGGACACAGACTGGATCTGGTGGCCACGGTGACCTCGGAACAAGAGAGAAACAGACAAATATTAGCGTAGATGCCATTCTTCTAATGATGTAGCAAGTACATAGGTTGTTATGGGAAGTGTTTCCGGTTCCGGTTTACCTAATTAATGCAGCCTAAAAATCCTTTAACGGATTTGGATAATAAAAGCATATTCGTATGTTATGTGTATGCCAGGTTAAAGAGATGGGTCTTTAATCTAGATTTAAACTGCAAGAGTGTGTCTGCCTCCCGAACAATGTTAGGTAGGTTATTCCAGAGTTTGGGCACCAAATAGGAAAAGGATCTGCCGCCTGCAGTTGATTTTGATATTCTAGGTATTATCAAATTGCCTGAGTTTTGAGAACGTAGCGGACGTAGAGGATTATAATGTAAAAGGAGCTCATTCAAATACTGAGGTGCTTTATAAGTAATAAGCAATATTTTAAAATCTATGCGATGCTTGATAGGGAGCCAGTGCAGTGTTGACAGGACCGGGCTAATATGGTCATACTTCCTGGTTCTAGTAAGAACTCTTGCTGCTGCATTTTGGACTAGCTGTAGTTTGTTTACTAAGCGTGCAGAACAACCACCCAATAAAGCATTACAATAATCTAACCTTGAGGTCATAAATGCATGGATTAACATTTCTGCATTTGACATTGAGAGCATAGGCCGTAATTTAGATATATTTTTGATATGGAAAAATGCAGTTTTACAAATGCTAGAAACATGGCTTTCTAAGGAAAGATTGCGATCAAGTAGCACACCTAGGTTCCTAACTGATGACGAAGAATTGACAGAGCAACCATCAAGTCTTAGACAGTGTTCTAGGTTATTACAAGCAGAGTTTTTAGGTCCTATAATTAACACCTCTGTTTTTTCAGAATTTAGCAGTAAGAAATTACTCGTCATCCAGTTTTTTATATCGACTATGCAATCCATTAGTTTTTCAAATTGGTGTGTTTCACCGGGCTGCGAAGAAATATAGAGCTGAGTATCATCAGCATAACGGTGAAAGCTAACACCATGTTTCCTGATGATATCTCCCAAGGGTAACATATAAAGCGTGAAGAGTAGCGGCCCTAGTACTGAGCCTTGAGGTACTCCATACTGCACTTGTGATCGATAGGATACATCTTCATTCACTGCTACGAACTGATGGCGGTCATATAAGTACGATTTAAACCATGCTAATGCACTTCCACTGATGCCAACAAAGTATTCAAGTCTATGCAAAAGAATGTTGTGGTCAATTGTGTCAAACGCAGCACTAAGATCCAATAAAACTAATAGAGAGATACACCCACGATCAGATGATAAGAGCAGATCATTTGTAACTCTAAGAAGAGCAGTCTCAGTACTATGATACGGTCTAAATCCTGACTGGAAATCCTCACATATACCATTTTTCTCTAAGAAGGAATATAATTGTGTGGATACCACCTTTTCTAGTATCTTGGACAGAAAAGGGAGATTCGAGATTGGTCTATAATTAACTAGTTCTTTGGGGTCAAGTTGTGGTTTTTTGATGAGAGGCTTAATAACAGCCAGTTTGAAGGTTTTGGGGACATGTCCTAATGACAATGAGGAATTAATAATAGTCAGAAGAGGATCTATGACTTCTGGAAGCACCTCTTTCAGGAGCTTAGATGGTATAGGGTCTAACATACATGTTGTTGGTTTAGATGATTTAACAAGTTTACACAATTCTTCCTCTCCTATGGTAGAGAATGAGTGGAACTGTTCCTCAGGGGGTCTATAGTGCACTGTCTGATGTGATACTGTAGCTGACGGCTGAATGGTTGCAATTTTATCTCTAATAGTATCGATTTTAGAAGTAAAGTAGTTCATAAAGTCATTACTGCTGTGGTGTTGGGAAATGTCAACACTTGTTGAGGCTTTATTTTTCGTTAATTTAGCCACTGTATTGAATTAATACCTGGGGTTATGTTTTTTTTCTTCTAAAAGAGAAGAAAAGTAATCGGATCTAGCAGTTTTTAATGCTTTTCTGTAGGATAGGTTACTTTCCCGCCAAGCAATACGAAATACCTCTAGTTTTGTTTTCCTCCAGCTGCGCTCCATTTTTCGGGCTGCTCTCTTTAGGGTGCGAGTATGCTCATTATACCATGGTGTCAAACTGTTTTCCTTAACCTTCCTTAAGCGTAAAGGAGCAACTTTATTTAAAGTGCTAGAAAAGAGAGAGTCCATAGTTTCTGTTACATCATCAAGTTGTTCTGAGGTTTTGGATATGCTAAGGAATTTGGATACATCAGGAAGATAACTTAAAAAGCAGTCTTTTGTGTTAGAAGTGATGGTTCTTCCATACTTGTAACAAGAAGTAGAATTTACAATTTTGGCTATATGAATTTTGCAAAGAACTAAATAATGATCTGAGATATCATCACTTGGCTGAATAATTTCAACACCATCAACATCAATTCCATGTGCCAGTATTAAATCTAGAGTATGATTTCGACAATGAGTAGGTCCTGAAACGTGTTGTCTAACACCAATAGAGTTCAGAATGTCTATAAATGCTGATCCCAATGCATCGTTTTCATTATCAACATGGATATTAAAATCACCAACTATTAAAACTTTATCTGCAGCCAGAACTAACTCGGATGTAAAATCTTGCTTGCAAGTTCACACACCTCTTTAATGTTATTTTTAGTGATCTCCGACTGGCGAAGTCGAACATCATTAGCGCCGGCATGAATAACAATCTTACTGTATTTACGTTTAGCATTAGCCAGCACTTTTAAATTTGCCAAGATGTCAGGCGCTCTGGCTCCCGGTAAACATTTGACTATGGTGGCTGGTGTCTCTATATTCACGTTCCGTACAATAGAATCACCAAGAACTAGAGCACTTTCATCAGGTTTCTCAGTGGGTGCATCACTGAGTGGGGAGAACCTGTTTAATGTTTTGATCGGAACAGAAGAGCGGTGTTTTGACCCACGACTACGCTGCCTCACCGTCACCCAGTTGCCCTGCTGCTGGGGCTCTGTTTCCGGAACCGAACAATGTACAGGAATCCCTGAGCTAGACGCATCCAAAGCCGTATCTAGAGCCCTAACATTCTTACTGTCCTCAATTAAAGTTTGGATGCATGTCTCTAATTCTGAAATCTTCTCTGTCAGCCTAACTATTTCCCTGCATTTATCACATGTGAAACCCTCATCAGCGACAGAGATAGATAAACTGTACATGTGGCAAGAGGTGCAAGAAACAATGATAGGAGAAGCCATTACTCACCGTGCTTGATGAAATATTCTTTCTGCGGTTGTTTGATGAACTTGTGAAAAACTGGAGCGAGAGAGAGGAGAGGAGAAAAGAAAACAGCGATAGGTTCGAATGAAAACGCTAATGACAAGCTAACGAGTGCTAACGCTTTGCAGGTGTACTGCACTCACGGAAATAAAGTGAACGATCAAAGTTAATCTGATAAGATTGAGCGATAATATCAGAAATATGGTGTGAATTAAGTTATATTTTACCACTTTAAAAAACAGAGAGTGATAGTAAGATAAAGATTCTAGAGAAAAAATAAAATAAAAACAGCTACACGGAGCTACAATTTGCTACAGAAGGACAACAGGAAGTAGAGAAAACACTGTCCAACAGCGACACCCGCAGGACACCTGGTCACACAGGTGTCCAGCGCTGAACGAACCTCACCTGACCATCACATCAGGAGGAGAGGAGAGCATTCAGACGTTCATCAGCTCTGGACAAACACTCGCTCACACAATGAACTCTAATAATTCAGATACCATCAGTACTATTGCTCCATGTGGTGTCTTCTGAAATATTCAAATAGATCAACTTGTGTAAGCGTTGGAACCCAGATAACAAGGTTCTCTCAGTGTTATACTGTATGAACAACCATTCTTCTAGTGGCATCTGGTCTTTAATAATGTTCTCAAAACTTTAGCATCAAAACATTATACATGGTTCTTGTAGTTTGATTTCTGAAATATTTTAGTTGGATGTTCATTTAATGTCTTCTAAAATTGTACTACTATTACTTTCAGAACATTCAGAGAACATTCAAAAGTAAGGTTCCAGTAATGTTTGAAAAATTATAAAATTAATTCTCCTTTTTATAAAATGGAATGCTTTTAAAACAAGTTAGCATTAGAGTGCAATTCCATAAAAGTGCTGATGGGAGGGAAATTCTGCTGGTGATTATGCTGATAATGTAAGAACACAGATGCATCAAATATTTTCCATAATGACCAGCGAAATCTACTATGAGCTTTACACCTGCTTTAAGACAGTGTAAATTGTGATTAATTTAAATACTCTCCTCCAATAAATGTACAGATCGAAAGGAAAACACCTACAAATGCATATTCAATAAGGTGAGTGGCACAAATAAAAGTCCATGCCTTTTCAGTGCTAATCTCACACTTTTAGTAAATGGTTTGCGCTGGTGCAAACAGAGTAAATCTGGCCCAAAATGTTCTGAATGTTTACCTTAGAGAACATTCAATAATATTGTTCTCAGAACTTGAACACAACGTTAGTAAAACATACTTTTGTTAGCTGGGAAAACACTATACTCCTAATAATGAAGATGACGAAGATGATGATGATTCAGAAGTCTTCTGTAGGTGTGTCATGGATTACCTCTCGCGGGATCAATACACACGTCACGGTGTTGTACGTCTGTCCATTCATCAGCTGTTAGAGAAGAAGGGAAACATTAGAGATACGTGGAGTCTGTGCAGGTCAAGTGTGTCTGTGTCTCCGGGAATATCTCTTTGTGTGTGTGATTCTGTATTACTGTCACATAACAGAAAGATCACAATTATGGCTCTAGACAGGGAAAAGCTTCTGGCTGGAATGCTTTAAGAACTCCCTGAATTATTTTCCCTAACTGAAGATTTGTTCATCTCTATTACAGGCTTTCTGGGCTGTTTCCTCTCGGCCCTTTTTGAAGGGCAAATGAATCTCAGAAAAACACAGAGCGTGTTATGAAATACAGAAGAGAAGAAAACTGAATCCAACATTAAGTCACGAGCTGAAGGGCTTTTCTGTTCTCAGTGACAGACAGCCTCTATTTGATGACTTCATATAATATAATCAAATACGTGATTTATGAGTTTCAGGATTCACCCTTAAACTGATCCATTACAGAACTAAACAAAGATCCTGTCTGTGTTTGCTCCAGACACACTGTGACTGACTCTTTCTGCAGGTTACATTGTTACACCCGGTGTATTAGTCTTTATGAGTGAGTCATTTAAATCAATTCGTTGAAAAACACTGATTCATTCAGGTACAAATCAAGTGACTGTTATCTGAATCATTCGCTAAATTGATTTGCTAAAAGAATCATTTAGAAGCAAAACAAGTGATTATCTGAGGCCCCGTCCACACAGAGACACGTTTAGCTGTATACAAGAAAATGTTGTTTGGGATTGGCGTTTGGTCCAGACGGATCTGCCGTTTCTGGAGCGTGAAACCACTATTTTTTGTCACCAGGTCCCAGAGTGGATAATCTGAACACAACACCCTTGTGTTTTTCTGTGTACAGCCAATCCCTATATTTTGTGAAACGATGATGTCATCAGCACCGCTGCATCACGTCACAGCAACAACACAAACAAACACTGAACGATTGTTTTAATATTAACTAACATTGACACAGATTAATAAATATATTGTTCCATTTATGTTTGTATACCATCTTCTTCTCCATTTTTACTGTATCTCGGGGGCAGGATTACAGCACCACATGCTGGTCTGGCATGTATACTGCATAATTTTGTGTCGGTTTCATGGTTTTGTGTGTACGCAGATATTTCTTAAGATGAGGGAGAAAAAAACATTGGCTAGGGAAAGCTCTGGCTTCGTGTGGATGAGTAGGTGATTGAATCATTTAATCAGCATCATTATGGTCAGAACACACCTGTGGTTTTGCTTTAATAACATTCAGTGAGAATAACTGGGAACAGACTCCGTGAGGATTTGATTAGGAGTCTCTTAGAATAACATCACCGAATTATAAGAGCAGGAACATTAATGATTTCTTGTCGACTGTGATGTTGGTGTTATTCTCTGATCCGATAAAATCTGCCCTCATCTAAAGCCCATACAAACACAGTAACTGTGTCAGTTTGCTGCAGTGATTTGAGTTGTTTCACGTCTTCTGGGATCCAGAGGCACAGCTGTTATTTCATTCCTTGTTTTTTAGCAGATTTTAGGCAAACGGACCCCAGTGAGGCGCTTCTCTTGTTTTCTCGGTAAACACACTACACAAATGCTTCTGTGAAGCCGTTAGAACTTCAGCCAAGCGAGGAGGAACCGGAGCCAAAGCCTGATCAAGGGCCAGATGAATCATCAGCTGACATCAGGTCTGGCATCTTCATTCACCTCTGACCTGTGACCTCCGACCTCCACTGAAAACAACACTTAGAAAAGTGCCTCAAGTCCCACAGGCAAGTCAAATTTATCATTAATTACACATGATATAGTTGAAGTTTGTGATGATATAAACGATCAAATGGTTTTGATTTGCTTCATAACCCCTGAAGGCCGCTGTGGTGTTAAAGCTGTGACGCCCGTCTCAGTCTCGATCGAGTGCCTGCAGCACAATCCAATGATGGACGCTTATAATTAGAGCCAGTGGATTTCAGCCCAGATATTATGTGTCAGTATGAGCGAAAAAGCACATCTGCTGCGATTCAGAGGAGCGACGCTAATGAAATCGAGAAATAAACTCATAAATGGAACCTGTAAACAAACAAAACAATCCAAGACTGTCTAATGTCGTTTGTCAAATATCAGATCATCACGATTATGACTGACAGCTGACTGTCTTATTACAGTTTTTGCCTATTGCTTGAACACTTTTAGCAAAACTTTGGCTCATTGTGTCAAAACTTTACACACAAGACACAACACTGTGAAATAAACCAA
>NC_081789.1:28125906-28153406 GCF_963082965.1 Carassius carassius
CAACAACAACATTTCAATCATCACAGTTGATAAATATACACATATACACATAACATATATATAGATACATGCACACACAAACACACACTCATACATACATACATACAATCTGGTTTCGATTAATAACAGGATAAATACAATATGATTCATAATTAAATTAAATTAAATTAAATTAAATTAAATTAAATTAAATTAAATTAAATTAAATTAAATTAAATTAAATTAAATTAAATTAAATTAAATTAAATTAAATTAATGCATTTAGCAGATGCTTTTGTCCAAAGCGACTCAGGCTAACAATTTTACCTAACATTAATCAAGACATATAAAAACATCAACACCACACCTTAAACTACTTTTAAATGACAGCTTATTACAAAGCTGACAAACTTCAATGGGAATGTTGTTCCAGATGACATTAGCTCTATACAGAACGGTTTTCTTCATAAAATTAGTTTTTGGATAGGGGGTCATTAAATGACCATTATTTGCCTTTCTGGTGTTATGATTGTGATTGAGTTACAGTACACTATTTGATTAAACAGAGAAATAGGCATTTTCATTATCAATGTGTTATATATCATGGTGCTTAAAGTAACTGTTATTCATTGGTTTAAAGTGAGCCATGAAAGAGTAGAATACATCTGATCTCTACTTGTTTTAATCGCGTCTTATTTTGCACAACAGTAGATGCAGAAGACCCCACCTCAGTGCAGTATGACAAGTGACATACTATTAATGACTCTGGAACTATTTTTAAGTATCCTGATTCACATAATTACAACATTTTTTAGTTACTGCAGTGCTGCATCCCATTCTGTTAACAATAGTATTTATGAGTTCTGTACAAGAAAGACTACTCTCAATAACCAAACCCAACAGTTTAGCCTTTTCTACTTGTTGTATTCTTTGCCTGGCTATATGTAAATTTAATTCTGATCCAAGCATCAATTTTTGTTTTGATCCAATAATCATACTTTTAGTTTTGGATATATATAAGACTAATTTGTTTCCGCTAACCCACTCATACACCGAATCCAATTCTCTAGACAGAACATGATTAATTCTGAATCACAGCTGAGTCATCTGCAAACATTGTCATTGATGCTTTTTTGACGGTTAAGGTCAAATCATTAATAAAAACAGAAAACAAAAGAGGACCCAAACAACTTCCTTGTGGTAAACCACATACTAAACCTTTATAATAAGAAAAAGAACCATTGTAAAAAACCCGCTGAGTTCTGTGGGAAAGATAACTTTTCATCAGTGCAACAGCAGAAGGAGTGAAGCCACAGTTCTTCAATTTCTCAATTAAAATATGCTGGTCTATTACATCAAAAGCAGCACTGAAGTCCAGCATGACCACTCCAACTCGTTCAGGATTATCCATACTTCTGAGCCATCCATCGGTCATCTGTGTGAGAGCTGACCAGGGAGAGTGTGCCTTTCTATATGCATGCTGAAACATAGTCATCAAATTATTTTTCTGGAAATAATTACAAACTTGTATATGAATAATCAGTGCAGACAGAATACTTATCTGCAGTTATAGCCATTATAAGATAATCGATTGTCTTTTATCAATGGAATAATTTTCCCTTCCTTCCACAGAGTGGGATATATACCACTCGCTTTACACTGATTAAATATATGAACAGCAATCACAAATTCTATATAAATATCTCCAAACAAGTAAAGTTCATTAACATCAGAGACATTATCAAGCATTTCACAGAAGCATGTCAGATAGTCCACGTGTGCATCAGGAGGTCTAGAACAGCATCCCACAAGCACTGGTTTCACATAAGGTACATGGACTTCTACCCATATAGCTTCAATGTCATAGCGTGTTAAATTTTGTTTTAACTTACAGAGAATGTCGCTTTGCACAAAGATGGCCACACCACTACCAATTTTATTTCTATCCTTTCTAAAAACATTAAAACCTTTAGCTGGTAATTCAGAGTTTACTTTAGCCGCATTGAAGCTGGGTCACGAATGATTTGCACGAACATAAACGCATTTAGGTAGATCTCATTTCCTTCAAAAACAATGATGACTGCTATGTTCATTATTACATCCAATAACAGAACACCTCAATCATTTAGGAGTCATTCTTGTCTACATCTGCTCTGTCTGTGAAACAATGGTGAACTGTTTACAGCTCAAACAAGGCGGGACTGTGAAAAAACACCAGTGTCAATCAACAATCGTGGGCGGGGCCTATGCAGAACTATGTCACTCTGCCAATAATCTCAGAACAGCCTGATCTAACTGATCATGATTTATTGGGATTTTGAAAGAAAAAAAAACTCTGGGTAGTTTTTTATCATTATAGGGTGGTTGTGTACACACACTGACAACACACATTTCAGTTCAAACAACTTGTAAAAGTGCATGCAGCATCTGATGACCCCTTTTAACATAAGGGGTGGTGGTTGCGCAGTGGATAAGACACATGCCTTTGGCGTGAGAGACCCGGTTTCGAATCCACTGTGTGACACCAATGTGTCCCTGAGCAAGACACTTAACCCCTAGTTGCTCCAGAGGCATGCGACCTCTGACATATATAGCAATTGTAAGTCGCTTTGGATAAAAGCGTCAGCTAAATGAGTAAATGTAATGTAAATGTAAATGTCCAAAAAAACATTTCGTGTGTGTTTGCTTAGTGCAGAACTTAAAATAAAAACAAATAGTAGTAAAAATGAACATGCAGTAAAGCCACATTGCTGTTTTACTGTAGGTTTGAATGGAACAAGAAATGGGAAAGATAACTTCCCCATCATGACAATGGTACATTTGGTAGTTTCTGCTTTTGTCAAAGTCTTGAAATGAGTGATTGACTGAATTGTTATTGGTCTGTCAGCTGAGGAACAGCGCATCGCTCGCTCATCGGCCCAATGAGAAGCTGAAGGCCGTCATCCCGCCATTCACCCGCGGTTACGAGACATCCAAAAATATTTTTAATTATATTCGGTCGCGGTCGGTCGGGTCCTTTGAAAAAAAGAAGCCAATTAAACCTTTGTAATTTATATAGTACTATACACGATTTTGAAATATATAGGCCTACACTTTATTGGCTGAATAACTGGCGCGAATAGAGTGACAACCTGTCCCGCTTTACGTTGTAGCCTACAGCAATTTTACCCTTTGTCCCGCCTCACGCAAATTGAGCATCTGTCCCGCTTTTTCATTCGACCCTGCCTAATAAATACACGGATACGTCCATAGGCGTACTGTTAACTTATGTCCAATAGTTCAGAGGAGAGCAATAAAAGCGTTAGTCTGTTGACGCGCGCGCTGTTCGGTCAGGTTAATGGCCACGAAAAAGAGAAGATGCACTTTTAATAGCGAATGGACCGCAGCATACCCTTGATTAAGACCTGTAGATGGCGAAGCAGAGAGAGCTTTTTTTCTGTGGGACATAGAGAATACGACGTGAGCGACATGGTGCATGTGAGTACCACAGAAACAAAGCACATCATCAAGAAACATGCAAATCAGTGCAATCGTTTTTCAATAAACCAAATGACCCACAGGCTGACAAAGTTTGGGTGGCAGAAGTGACGAGCATTTATCATGCCGTACATGACTGCAATAACAAGTTAGCCCCAGTCATTTTTCCAGATTCTGAAATAGCGAAGAAAAAAGCTGTAGAAACTTTGGGTGATAATTTGGGTCAGGTAGTGTCTTAATCTTTTAGTCGGTGTGTTTAAGAGAAATATAGGCAATATATTACAGAAAGCTTGAAATGTCTACTTTTAAACGAAAATATTCAAACCAAAATAAACGGCTACTCTCTGATGATGTAATCCATATGAAATGTGCATTTCTCTCTGGTGTTCATGGCGAGTCCGGATCGTCAACTTCATCTCAGCAGCGACACAGAAAACACCAGTTTATTACTAAACAATTAAATGTCTCCTTGCTAATTTAGACACATGCATAATCATAACTTTAACCGGTTCTTTGTGGCAAGCCTTATGTGTGCGGTCATAACGCTTCCCAGATAGCAACAGACTCCGGGGCGAATCCGCCTTCAAGTCGCCTGCTCCGCTGTAGCCTGGTTCTACCAGACTCTCGTACATTTCATTTGTACAGAGAGTCTGGCCTCGCTCCATTGAGAAACATTTACTTCCTTGTAGGCGGGTTCTCTGTTAAAGTTCTAAACTATTGGATCTGCCCAGAGTCACTCAGGATCTGCCATAGCCAATCGCTAACGTGTGGTCGTGCATTGAATTTAAGAGTTCAAGGAACAATTCTAAATGTATTCTAAATGTATATTTGACAAAAAGGACAGTGGTGTATTCAGTCAATTGTCGAAGCTGGGTCTAATCATTAGTAATAAGCCTCGCCCCTGAGGTAAACAAAATAGAGAGTGTAACATTTCTCATGAATCTTGTATCATATTCTCAAATTACAACATTGTCTAAGCTATCGATTATGCTAAAAACAGCCCTTATGTTGTTTAAACGTATTTAAGTGTTAACTTACCATTTGTATGTAACGTGGACCTCATCCACAACGATGCCAACAAGGTTGTCCTGGTATATTGTCGAGGCTAGCATTTGACGCCATTTGTTGTTTAGCAGCCAGGACTCGGGGCTTCCGAACACCAGGCTAAAGCGTCCGTCCAAAATGTCACGGTCATCGTGCACGCCGAGCTGCCCAGCACTAACTCCTAACTTTTCTGCCTCCTTCACTTGGTCCTCCATTAGTGCAACAAGCGGGGAGACGACAACAACTATCGGCTTTGCATCCCTATCGTTCGCCTTAGCTAACTCACTCACCACTAGTGGAGTGAGCTGGAAAATCAAACTTTTCCCGAACCCCGTGGGAAGGAGGGCCACAACATCATGGCCACCAACAAAACTTTGCAAACATTGTTCTTGCTCCGGCTTTAACTTCTGTATATTCGGCAGTTTTGCAACAACGGACCAAATAGCATTACTCACGTTTATCTCCGCTGCCAATACTCCAACTCAAACTGACGCACTACATCAACGTCATCGTTCTCAGCCACTCCCTCTTCTGATTGGTCCTACAAAAAATTTGGTTCTGGAAACCTAAGAATATACTGCAAACCCAGACGGAGTACTGAAGGGAAAAGAAAATTGAGCGGAAGTACGTAGGAGGGCGGAGCCAGGCTAGCTCTGCTGTACGCTCGGATTCAATTCGACAACGCACACAGAATATGCCCCGCCTCCGCCCCGCCCACTGTCAGTTCGCGGGCTCGTCACAGACAACGATTTTTTTCAACGATCGTCGTCACTGAATTAGTGATAGGCATTTCGGCTCTTTTTCGTGAGCCGGCTCGTTTGACTCAGCTCACTGAAAAGAACCGGCTCTTTAAAAAACAATGATGTTTTGACTATGATAGGTGTGAAAACAATTCTAATTAAATTATTAAATGAAATCAGACTCACAATTTCTCACAATTTCTTTAAAAATGCATTGATTTGTTATGAAAAAAGAATACTATTAAACATTTGCATTTAAATTACAACTTTTGAATGTATAGAAACAACAACATTACAAAACAAATAAAATCTGAATCTGAACAACATAATAGAACCCATATTAAAGAAAAATAAATAACTAAAAGGATTAAACTGGTCCTTCTTTGTTGGCATGTTATATAACCAGTATGAACTATCTCACTAGTTATGTTTTGTATAACTAGCATGAACACACACACACACACACACAATGCTGATCATATTTTTATTTTATGAGAGATTTGCATTCAGAAATGCAAGCTGCCTTACTTTCGAGGGGCTGATGATCATTAAAATGATTCCAAATGCTGCTGTACTTCCGACTCATTTTCCTGCTTTTGTTTTGTTTTCAACAGGATAGACCCTAACCCTGTTTTCTAGCCCTAACCCTAACCTTCTTCACTCGAGATGACAACAGTCGGATAACAACTGGACGAAAACTAACAATTACCAAGAAAAAGGTGAAGAAGCAGAAAAGGTTTCTGGCTGACACAATGAAAAATCTTCACAAAATATCTCTTACTGAAAAAACAAACATATCACACTCCCTTTTCTGTAAGCTTCGCCCATTTTGGGTTGTACATCCCACTCTCTCCGACAGGAACACGTGTCTCTGCAAGATCCATGAAAATGTCAGATTTGTCATTGAGAAGTTGCATAATTTGAGGCTCATAGATACTTCAGATCTCGAGAGTTTGACTAAAATTATAACATGTGACACCTCCAGGTAAATGTGCATGTATGATGAGTGCGAGGAATGCAAAGACAAGACTGTTCAGCTCTCCAGATTTGATGGCACAGCAAAGGTTGCATTCACTCAATGGGCCACAGCAGAGAAAGCAAGGGAAGATGCGAGGGAGGGTCCAACCGCTCTAAAGATCACAGTGAAGAAAACAATGGAGGACACACAAGACATTCTTGTGGAGTTATTTAACACTCTTCTCCAGTTCAGTTCAGTTCACTTTATTAGCCATTTGCAGTGTAAAACCACATTGGAAAAGATGTGCAAGAAGCTCAACGTACAATGTCAACACATAAAAGGACATAACATAAAACAGACAAACAAGTGCCACATAAAAACTCAAAAGTAAAATGCTGTACAATAAAATCCACTCATAAATTTAAAGTGCCTAATTTAAGCTTTGTTTAAAATGGTTACAGCTTGGGGAAAGAAACTGTTTAAATGGCGATCAGTAGAACACTTGACAGAGCGATACCTTCTCCCTGAGGGAAGCATCTCAAAGAAGGCCCGTGCAGGATGGCAGGCGTCATTAACAAGTTTTAAAGCTCGATTCAAGAGTCTAGCTTTATATGTAACCTCCAGGAACGGCAAAGTGCAACCAATGATCCTGCTGGCTGAGCGGACCACTTTATTCAAAGCCTTCTTCTCTTTCAGGGTGAGATTACCAAACCACAAAGTAATACAACTAGTAAGGACACTCTCAATTATACAATAATAAAAATTCAGAAGAATCTTAGTATTTCGAGTAAACTCTCGAAGCCTACGTAAAAAGAAGAGCCGCTGTCTCGCTTTCTTAGCAATGCTATTCGTATTAGAGCTCCAGTTCAAGTCATGAGAAAGAGTCACACCCAAGAATTTACATTTCTCAATAATCTGCACATCAGAATCATAGATAGTAATAGGCAACTGATTCCTATTGTGACAAAAATCAATAACAAGTTCACACGTTTTAGAAGTGTTCAAAAGCAAGTTGTTTTTTTTACTCCATTGAACAACATTCTCCACCTCCTCACGATAATGAGATTCATCGTTTGAACTAATCAGCCCAATGATAGTTGTATCATCGGCATATTTGATTATCACATTATTATCATTGGATGCTACAAGGTCATGAGTATACAATGTGAACAGTAGGGGGCTCAAGATACACCCCTGTGGTGAACCGGTGCTAACATACAGCTCATCTGAAATACAGCCATTAATTTTGACCCTTTGTGGTCGACAAGTGAGAAAATTTAAAATCCATTTACAAATGGCATCATCGAGTCCAAGACATTTCAATTTGTGGAAGAGCTTTGTTGGGACCATTGAATTAAAAGCTGAACTATAGTCTATAAATAGCATTCTAGCATATTTTTTATGTGCATCAAGATGCTTGTAGACAGAGTTCAAAGCAAAGGAAATGGCATCCTCAACACTTCTGTTTTTCCTATATGCAAATTGTAGTGGGTCCACAGACAAAGGGATTTGATCTCTAACAAAGTCCAACACCAACCGCTCAAAGGTTTTCATCAAGACAGATGTGAGGGCCACTGGCCGATAGTCATTCAAACACGTCACAGGTGTCTTCTTGGGCACTGGAATTATAATCAATCTTTTAAAGCTAACTGGAACAGTGCACTTCCCAAGTGACATGTTAAAAAGATCAGTCAGAACAGGAGCAAGTTGCTCGGAGCACAGTTTAAGGACACGAGGAGGAATACAATCTGGACCAGGTGTCTTCCTAACCTTCGTCCTGGACAAGACCATCTGGACATCCTTCTGAATGATGGTAAAACTCTGCTCATTACAGGCCGGAAAAACAACAGGTTCAGCATATCCAATTTCAAAACGACAATAAAACTCATTTATTTCGTTTGGCAAGGATGGATCAAAATTAGTGATGGATCCTCCTTTAGGTTTCCAAGCGGTGATAGAATTTAACCCTTGCCACATACGTCGAGGGTCCGCCTCCATGAAATGTCCTTCTATCTTAGCTCCATAGGCTCGTTTAGCAGCTTTAATAGACCGCTCCAAAGAGTATCTGGACAACAAATTCAAGCCACAGCCCGCTGTTGTATTTTCCTTTTTACATCCGCATTGTACCACAGGTTCTGACTAGCATGCCGTTTTATTACCTTTTTTGGAACACAGCAATCAATGCAGAAATTGATGTGACCAGTCACTGCATCACAATAATCATCCAAGTTTTCTGAGTGGAACACAGACCAATCAGTAGCATCAAAGCATCCCTGTAGTTTCACTTCACTCTCCTTCGTCCAGCACAGAACAATACATGACGAGGGTTTTAATTGTTTACTCCTCTGTATATATGTAGGAAGAAGTAACACAGAAGAGTGATCTGATTTTCCAAAAGCTGGTCTGAGACTAGATTGATAAGCAGATTTTACATTACTGTAACAGTGATCCAGGATATGTGCTCCCCTAGTTGGGTGTTTAACATGCTGATAGTAGTTGGGAAAGACCGTTTTAAAATTACACTTACTAAAATCACCAGCTACTATAGCCACGGCATTAACATGGGAGTTCTCAAATTTGTGTACAATGTCACTTAATTCACACAAGGCAGCAGAAATGTCCGCCCGCGGATGTATGTAAACACCACACAGGAACATTACCGAAAACTCCCGTGGGAGATAAAAGGGGCGGCATTTCAAAATAAGACATTCCAAGTTAACATTGCAAGTTTTGTTCACGATGACACAATCCGTGCACCAAAGTTCGTTAATTAAAAAACACACACCTCCACCCTTCGATTTCCCGGTGCGCTCCTTCACCCTGTCTGAGCGGTGGACAGAGAAGCCCTGCAGCTGGAAGGAAGAATCCGGCACGCCGCTGTGTAGCCACGTCTCTGTCAGGCACAACACGGAGCAGTCCCGGGCCTCGCGCTGAGTCTTAATGCGACTCACCAGGTCGTCGGTCTTATTAGGCAATGACTGGACATTTGCCAGATAAATGGACGGCAGCGGGATCCTCGACTGGTGGCTGCGCAGTTTCACAAGCAACCCCCCTCGCTTCCCTCGGTGTCTGCGTTTCCGCCTCTGGTAGCCTGTAGCGTCCCCGCTCAGGGGCTCAAATGTACAGCATGTGTAACGATACCTCCGCCCAGTCCTTTCTCTCTGCTCCCGACCTCCGCGGCCCGACTCCTGTCCTCGCTTGCCTCGAGTGGGGCACACATCGAAATCAACACACCTCAGACCAGTATTGACAAAAGACAATCCACTACCTTCCTCACGAATCCTCAGAAGTGTCTCGCGGCCATAGCTTAAAGTGGCAAGTGCATCAAAGACAAAAACAAACATAAAACAGACAACACAATGGAGAGCTCTTGCTACAGCGCCATACCTCGGCGCCGTCTCTCTCTACGACTCTCTACGACACTCGCTGTGTGAGCCATAATCAAAAAATAAATTCAAAAGACACACATTCAACATAAATCAACAGTACTCCTACTGCAGAGAGTTGAAGAAGCAACTTTCAAAAGAAGAGGCAGTGATCCACATTGACTTCTCTGAAAACTACACATGCAAATACAGCTCAGAGATCCAAGCTGTCCACTTTGGCTCCTCGCACCAACAAGCTACTCTGCACACTGGTGTTTTCTACATAGGTGGTGAAAAAGAGCCCATGTGTTTTATCACAGTGTCACCCTCCAAACACAAAAGCCCCCCAGCTATATGGGAACACATGAATCTGGTGCTGAATTATCTACAAGCCACATACCCAGATGTATCTGTTCTACACTTTTGTTGTGTTGGACCTTGTACCCAATACAGACAGAAAGGGAATTTCTTCCTTTTCAGCACAGAGCTCGCAAGACGAGGCCTGAAAGGTGGAACTTTTTTGAGGCAAGCCATGGCAAGGGGGCCCCTGACGGTGTTGGGGGAACCTTGAAAAGAACAGCGGACAAGCTTGTGACCAACGGCCGCGACATACCCAATGCCCATGAGCTATATAAGGCACTCACTGAAACCTCTACAACTGTTAAGTTGTTTTATGTAGCATCTGAAGCAGTGGAGCAGGCAATGGAAAAGATGCCAGGCCAGATTCCACCAGTGCCATCCACAATGAAAACCCACCAAGTGGTCACATTTACTCCAGGAGAAATCCTTTACCGGGAAGTTAGTTGCATGTGCTCCACGCAAAACCAGCTTGTCAGTGTCAACCAAGATGTCAGTGCTTCACCACACAGCATTTCTCTTTTAACAAAATTGTCCAAAAGGTGCAAACAGAAGCAATTGCTTGGGATAGTGAAGTTCTCATTGGGAAGTGGTGCGTGCTTAAATATGATAATGACCTTTATCCTGGGATCATCATGGAAACAGACGAAACACATGCCCTTGTAAAGTGTATGCACCGTGTTGGTGCCAATAGACATGACTTCCTCTGGTATCTCTTCGATGATGTGCTTGAAATCATTCAAGCACCACGGCCTGTGACTTCCCGCCACATGGAAATACAGAGGGATGTGTGGATGCGACTCTCCCTGTCACTGATATGATGCTCTCTTTTTTTCAGAGCATCACCAATGTTTTCCATTAAATCTCTAAGTTTAATGTTTCCCTACCCCAGTTGTATAAAGTTTAAAACAAGCGTATCATATAGATAAATGCATTGTCCATACCACCCTGTCACAGTGAACCACTCCATGACATCAGTCACCACCCCGTCACAGGGTCATTTTGTTACAATTGTATGTAAAATAAGTGAAATTTTACAAAAATTAATGTTGAATGATGTTGTTGTTGTTTGAACTAATCAAATAAATGTAACTTTATTTGTATTTTTTAAGTGTATTCATTTTTTCAGTATAAACAATGAGGCCATTGAAATGTCAAATTCATATTTCAAGATAAAAAAACTAAGAATAAAAAATGGATTAACTTACAGACTTTCTATTGATGGCTTCCAAAAAAGGGACATTTTACTATTAGGAAAACAGTAGATTTAAAAAATAAATTTCTTGTTTTACTACTCTACTGGCATACATATTGTCCGTGATGGGGTGGTACAAGAAAGACTCCCTTGCCTGAATAAAAAGGATAATATTATCAAGGATTTTGTGCCTGAGGTGGGAAAATATGTTTTTTTTGGAGGATTAACATATCTTTAAAGTTGTAAAAAAAAAGAAAAAAAGTTTGTTCTTCATGAAAATTTGGAAAACTGCTACATGAAAATGGCACCCGTTTCGTAGAATGACTCTGTTGTGTTTTTCCTCTCCTCTCCTCTGAGTTTGACACTGTGTGTGTGTGTGTGTGTGTGTGTGTGATGGCTTGGCCCCTCCCTCATGCCGTATGATTGGTTGACACCTCGTGTATGATTGACAGGAACAGAATGTGAGGCTGATCAGACAGTCGAAATATATATTTTTGTTCTTTGAATTAGTCAATAATAAAAATAAAATAAAATGCATGCATTATTTCATTATTACATAATGATTTAATTTCTATTTGAACAGTTGTATCCAGTAACTTTACCGTTAATTGATTTTTTTGAATGTTTGTAATTTAAAAAAATGACTGAGGCCAAGTTAGCTCTTCAGTGTCATTAGCGTTAACTCAGATTTGAGTAAAAGGTAATTTGGCAAATAACCTTTTGCGTAAAACGCTATTTGGACAGAATTTCTTTATCTTTCTGGGAGGGGGTGATTTAATAAGCTTTTTAAATAAGGTTTCAGTCCAGTGTGACCTAAATGCAAATTTTCACTCCTTTCAAGTAAAATAGCAGGCGAGATAAGCTAATGTTAGGCCAAACGTTACCTGTTTTTTTTCACTGAACTTCTAGTTGTTTGAGTCTATTTTTTTGTTTACATTTGACTATTCTCCACCTCATGTAATGTTGTTTCAGATCATTATTTCATATAATATTAATTGATAATTAATAAGTTACCGTGTGTGTGTGTGTTCTGTTGCAGCTTACAACTCATTCAAGTGCCACCAGTGTGTTTTTGGAGTATTGCATCTTTCGATTTCATCTTAAACGAACATCTGAGTAAAGTAAGATTAAAAACTGTTTTAAACTGGATTTAGCCAGCTATTTTGTCAAATACTGATAATTAGGGCTGGACGATTAATCAAAGTACTCGAAACTGAAATTCAGAACCTCTAACCGACGCAATTGACGTAAAACACAGAGACGGCGCACGAGCAGTGAGCCTTGCATCTTCACTAAACTCTGTCAGTATGTATCACGTGCCACCACTGATGAAGAAATCACAAAACACACAATACGGTGGTTCAGCCTGGCAGCTGATAGGGGAAACTCAAGGAGCACCCAGCAGTAGAGTTCTTCAGAGCTTCATTGTTACCTTCAGTGTTTTGAACAGTTACAATAAAATAAAGGTACAAGGTTACTATTTTAGATAAATGTTTTCTTTATTGTTTTTGTTTCTATTCAAAGAATCAACTTGTTTTTATTTTTCTTTTCAAAGAAAATTAAATGAAATTCAGTTTCCACAAAAAATAAAATAAAAAAATTAAGCAGTACAACTGTTAACAAAAAATGTTGCTCAAATATTTACTCTTCTTAATGTTGTAAAGTCTTATTTTCCATTAAATAATAAAAAAAAAAAATTGGTATAATTTATGGTTGCATTTCATTTTCTGTAATAATTCTATTCAATACCTATTTATGTACATAAATAATTAAACTAAAAATAATAAAAGTAATTACAGATTGTAAATACATTTACAGACTATTGTTATAGCGGATCAGGTGCTTCATAAACGGGTCCTGATCAGATCCGCGGCGGATGAACTACCTTATCGGCGGACACGGGGCAGGTCTGCCCCGGATCTGATCTGGATCCACAATCCTTATCTGTTCCGGATCCGCTGCGCTGTGCAAGTAGACTCCGTTCCGGACCCGTTTTGCGGATCCGTTCTGGAGCTTGTGATACCTCTGGGGCGGATCCATTGCGGAGTCAGTTTGCTATTATCCTGTAGGCTAAAGCCTATTTAAGTAATTATATTAATATAAAGGGGCGACGCATTTACTACTTTTAAAAAATGCGGGTCGAGTAAAATATTTTATTTTCATTTTTTTGCGGTCCGAGTTGCGGGCGGGTTAGTTGAAAACATCGGTTGGGTGCGGGTTGTTTATACACTGACCCGCGCATCACTGATACACACATACACAATGTGTTGGGAAAAGTTACTTTTAAAAGTAATGCATTACAATATTGCGTTAATCCACAAAAAAGTAACTAATTGCATTACTTAGTTACTTTTTATGGAAAGTAATGCTTTACATTACTTTTTGTGACCTGGGCTGGGCTTGCTTATTTATTTTTTATTTAAACACACTTATATAAATGTGTTCTGGCATTCCAAATGAATTAATTTGTGTGGGAAAAAAACCCTCTCTCTTCTACCATGCACTCTTAGCAACAATAATTGCAGCCATTTCAAGCAAAAAAAATAGATTAAGACATGCTTTTTTGGGGGCGTTAAAAAATATCGCAAATAACAATAATTTTACAAGCGCAAATGTTACTTTGACCAGCGGGGATTAACAATGTGAGTGTCACAAAGGTTATAATCACAACACCATTGATATCACAGCACTGTTACAATCACATCACTATTAATATCACAGCACTGTTACAATCACATCACTATTACAATCACATGAGCATTAATATTACAGCACTGTTACAATCACATCACTATTACGATCACAACACCATTAATATTACAGCACTGTTACAATCACAACACTGTTATAATCACATCACTGTTACAATCACATTAATATCACAGCACTGTTACAATCACAACACTGTTATTATCACAGCACTGTTACAATCACAACACCATTAATATTACAGCACTGTTACAATCACAACACTGTTACAATCACATCACTATTACAATCACATGAGCATTAATATTACAGCACTGTTACAATCACAACACTGTTATAATCACATCACTGTTACAATCACATTAATATCACAGCACTGTTACAATCACAACACTGTTATTATCACAGCACTGTTACAATCACATCACTATTACAATCACATGAGCATTAATATTACAGCACTGTTACAATCACAACACTGTTACAATCACATCACTATTACGATCACAACACCATTAATATTACAGCACTGTTACAATCACAACACTGTTATAATCACATCACTGTTACAATCACATTAATATCACAGCACTGTTACAATCACAACACTGTTATTATCACAGCACTGTTACAATCACAACACCATTAATATTACAGCACTGTTACAATCACATCACTATTACAATCACATGAGCATTAATATTACAGCACTGTTACAATCACATCACTATTACGATCACAACACCATTAATATTACAGCACTGTTACAATCACAACACTGTTATTATCACAGCACTGTTACAATCACATTAATATCACAGCACTGTTACAATCACAACACTGTTATTATCACAGCACTGTTACAATCACAACACCATTAATATTACAGCACTGTTACAATCACAACACTGTTACAATCACATCACTATTACAATCACAACACCATTAATATTACAGCACTGTTACAATCACAAAACTGTTATAATCACATCACTGTTACAATCACAACAATGTTATTATCACATCACTGTAACAATCACAACACCATTAATATCACAGCACTGTTACAATCACAACACTGTTACAATCACATCACTGTTACAATCACAACACTGTTATTATCACATCACTTTTAAAATCACAACACCATTAATATCACAGCACTGTTACAATCACATCACTATTACAATCACAACACCATTAATATTACAGCACTGTTACAATCACATCACTGTTATAATCACATCACTGTTAGGCAAAGCAAGGCAAGTTTATTTATATAGCACATTTCGTACACAATGGTAATTCAAAGTGCTTTACATAAAAGAAAGTAAAATAATCATGAAGAAAAATAATAACAAAAACAAAACAAGCAATTTTAAAACTTTTAAAATGATTATAACATTTACTCAAAATGAATTTAAAAACAGGTAGAAAATTATTTTACATTAAAAAAAACAGTGAAAATATAGTTCAATCAGTTCGGACATAGCACAGTGCTCATTCAATAAATGCACAGCTAAACAGATGAGTTTTGAGTCTAGATTTAAATGTGACCAGTGTTTTAGCACATCTGATCTCTTCTGGAAGCTGATTCCAGCTGCGGGCAGCATAGTAACTAAAGGCGGACTCCCCTTGTTTTGTGTGAACCCTTGGTATTTCTAACTGACTCAATCCTAATGATCTGAGTGGTCTGTTAGATTTATATTCAGTGAGCATATCTGCAATATATTTCTGTCCTAGGTCATTTAGTGACTTATATACGAGTAAAAGTACTTTAAAATCAATCCGAAATGTAACTGGAAGCCAGTGTAAGGACCTGAGGACTGGTGTGATATGCTCAGATGTTCTGGTTCTAGTCAGAATCCTGGCAGCAGCGTTCTGGATGAGCTGCAGCTGTCTAATGGTCTTTTTCGGAAGGACGGTGAGGAGCCCATTACAATAGTCCATCCTGCTGGTGATGAAGGCATGAACAAGTTTCTCCAAGTCTTGGCTGGAAACAAAACATCTAATTCTGGCAATGTTTTTTAAATGATAGTATGCTGATTTAGTTACTGCCTTCTTTTGATGTTCTAGAGCATTGGTTCCCAACCTGGGGTCCCCAGAGTTCACAGGGGGGGCGCGGGAGCGTATATGCTTTGAGGTGAATAAAGATGCATAAAATGTTCTACTAATAATTTTATCTAAAAATATTTTTTCAAAGTTTAAAAAAAATCATATGCTAACAATGCCAATTACAATTTCGTTATTTCAAATGCAAACATTCACATTTCTCCGTTATTAACGGATCAAACAGCGCGTGGAAACCAGGAAGAAACATTGTGCCGTGAATGAACTTTTTTCCCAGCACTAAAATATATATATATATATATATATATATATATATATATATGTGGGGGGGGGGGGTCACGGATTGTTAAATATGTACATAGGGGGGGCCCCAAGGAAAAAGGTTGGGAACCACTGTTCTAGAGTAATGGACGCTGATGAGTACGTGTTTCTGTAAGAAACCTCATGTTCTCACGGATTTAGTTAATGTGTTATCACAGTCTGTATGTGAAATGATCATAGAGAGATACTGAAATTTGTACATTAAAATGTCCCATGAACTCACAGTTTCAGTTTAAGCTTCTTTATTGGCATGACAGATATATTACAGACATTTACATTTGTATTGCAGACAAAAATCAGTGTAATGACAAAAAAGTTATATGATTACATATTCCTAGCCAGACATGTATCCTGTTCTGATTCATGATCTGATTTCCTCTTCAGAAACAACTGAAACTCAGTTCCAGAGCATGTGTTTGAATAAACTGTTGCTGTTAATCGTTTTTTCAGCATTTGTTGTGATGATGTGTGATGTTTGTGAAGGACATGAACAGTGTGGAGTGGATGTGAATCAGTGACTCGGTTCAAGACTCGTTCATTCCACTCGATCTGCCAGCGACTCGCTAAACTCAAAAACACAGCAGAGTTACTTCCAGCCCGCTGAACCGGCTGAATGTTTGCAAACATGTGATTATTCATCTCCCTGCTCCATTCTCTCCTTCACTGAGAGTCTTTGTGCTCACAGACTCTGTTAAAGGTTTCAGGATCATCTGACACTGATTCATTTTTGCCAAATGCGTCAAAATTACAAGTTCAAAGAGTCTGAGAGTAACTGAACACAACTGAATTGTTTGTTACTATGAACTTCACTGAATTAGTTATTTGCTGATCTCATCAGTGGAAGATGAGTCAGAGTCATGTTTATAATATTAAACACGTGGAATGCTGGGTAATATCAACAATGCCCTGTGTTTAATGCAACTATTATTTGCTTCATTAACATTTACTCTCATCCTATGATGAAGATTACTGTGCTCATTCATCAATCAAATGAGGTCAAATGTATGCAGGTTTATTTCCTACAGTACAGTCCTCTCTGTCAGGGGTCAGAGGTCATGTTTAGGGTCAGCCGTATGTTTCTGTGTGCAGTGAAAGCTATCAGATGTACAGTATGTGGTGTGAAGGGTTGCGTGCAGAGATCTGATCATGTGTCACTACAGTGAGGGATTGTGGGAGATTAAACGTGCTGATCCTGAAGAGACGGATGGGATTTATACGCAAACAGAATGAGTCCTGCTGAGCATCACACACACACACACACACACACACACATTCTCTCTCTCTCTATCTATCTCTCTCTCACACACACACACACACACACACTATCTCTCTCTATCTATCTCTCTCTCACACACACACAAACACACACACACACACACACACACACACACTCTCTCTCTCACACACACACACACACACACACACACTCTCTCTCTCACACACACACACACACACACACACACTCTCTCTCTCACACACACACACACACACACACACACTCTCTCTCACACACACACACAAACACACACACACACACACACACACACACTCTCTCTCTCTCTATCTCTATCTCTCTATCTCACACACACACAAACACACACACACACACACACAAACACACTCTCTCTCTCTCTCTATCTCTATCTCACACACACCACAAAACCAGTTTTAAGTTATATTTAGCAGTGGCCAAAAAAACACTGTATGGGTCAAAATTATTGATTTTTCTTTTATGATGAAAATCATTAGGATATTAAGTAAAGATCATGTTCCATTAAGATCATTTGTAAATTCCCTACCGTAAATTTATGTAAACTTAATTTTTTATTAGTAATATGCATTGCTAAGAACTTATTTTGAACAACTTTAAAGAAGATTTTCTCAATATTTAGATTTTTTTGCTGCCTCAGATTCCAGATTTTCTGTTGTATCTCAGACAAATATTGTCCTCCGAACAAACCAGAGATGATTTATTCAGCTTTTAGATGATGTATAAATCTCTATTTCGAAAAACTGACACTTAAGACACATTTGTGGTTTACGGGATACTGTACAAACTGTATGTGATCTTGTCCTGCACCTAAACCTAACCCTTACAGAAAACTAAACACATTTTTACTTTCTTAAAAAACAAAAACTCATTCTGTATGATTTATAACCTTCTTACCCATGGGGACCTCAATTTAGGTCCCCACCCCATGATTCTGTGCGTATGCACACATGCACGAGGCATTTGTAGATATTTTCAAACATTTGCGACTAACGCGTACAGTGACGCACACGTCAAGCTGAAAAACACGCAGGTAACAGTAGCTAACAGTAAAGTTAGAAAGAAGTTTAATTTACAAGTTAAATATCAAATTAATCACATGCTTTAGTTTTCAAGAATAACAGGTAAAACGTGATTTACCACATTATTATAGCATTTGTGGGCCAAAGATTTCTGCTCACTTTCAGTCGATCAGAGCTTGGTTCTGTCCTTAGGGTAAGGTTAAATCACGAAATATAAACGAGCAGATGATTCTCCGTACTTCAGTCTGACGTTCTTCCTCAAATCCGACGTTTAAATATTTATTTTCTTCCGTTAAAATCCATCTGTCCATGAAAGGCATCGCATAAGCTTCTGAAGAGACTGAGAGAGAGAGAGAGATCCCTCCCCTCAGTGTGTGTGTGTGTGTGTGTGTGTGTGTGTGTGTGTGGCTCAGAATCGCGTGCGAAGAGTCCGGCGTGTCATTCTGTGGAATCCGCCAACTGAAACACACTATATAACAGCAACACACACACACACACACACACACACAAACACACACACACGCGAGTTTCTGCTGCAGCTCATTCTGCGCTCGATCATCACACAGCAGGTACTTCATATTGATTTATTGATTATTACAGATGCTTGCTTTGACTGTAAACAGCACCAGAATCGCTTAGGAATGAATCTTTGAATCAATCATTCATTTGATTGTGTATTGACCTGTATTTAAACTAGTGTAATCAGTGTGATTAATGATAGATATCAAACTGAATGCAATGAATTATTGTTAGGAGCCTGTATGTGTTTCAGAAGATGATTCCTCCTGGAGACTGTCTGTACGCTGGGAGGAAGAGGAGGAAACCCGTCCAGAAACAGTAAGACTCGTTATCTTATTCACTAACAGCTCTGTGTTTCAGATCATCAGCAGTTTATCAGAAATCACTGAGTGTCTGAGCTCAATGGAAGGATTGGTTTCCTAACTCAAAACATCCTGAAACACGTCCCTTAACTATATCGACAATAATAATGATAATTCCTTTTATGGTTTAAAACAACATTAATAATACTACTACTAATACTATTAATACTTTTTCTTTGGAACATCAAATGCTTATGTGACACTCATGATGAATATAAGAGAAAGAGAGTCAAACTGTTTGATTGGAAAAGATATCAAATCAATATTGAGACCAGAATGCAGCAAAGAAACATTGATAAAACCTCAGAAGATTAGAATCGCACTGTGAAGTCAGAACCGTCCGGAGATGAGGCTTGTGTTTTGTGTGAAGAGTTCAGTAATGACTCGAGTCCTGAACTAAAGCTGGAACTCATGAAGCGACTGATTGCTGTTATGTGATTGAGAGTCAGACGCACCTGCTGCCGTTTGCTAGTTTCTTCTTCTCTGATAAAGTGACCGGTCCCCGGGGTCAAGGGTCAGTCTGGGGTGAGAAATTCATTCATTCATTTATTAATTTGGCTTTGTGAACCGAGTGAAATAATGTGTTCAGTTTGCCGCGAGATGAAGAACATCACTGAATATTTGACTGAATATCACCTTTAAACCTCACCTTCTCAAGCCGGGTAGTTATTGATTCTTATACATTTGTTTTTAGAAAACCGCTGGTTGTAAATATCATAATTTTGTGGCAGAAAAAGAATTTATCTCAGGCCCTTATAGTCTCAACTTTTTATTAAATGATCTTTATCTGTTATCATTCATAATATTAATCTGTGCTGAGTGAATTTAGTGAGACTGTCACATTAATAATAGATGTTATTTGTGACACTGAACATTATGAGAAATATATTACAGCTCAAAGATGTGTATTTCTAGTGCTGTCATTGGCTGTCTGTGTTGTGTGAAATGTAAAGAGAACATGTATTTGCTCTTCCCTTCTGAATGTGGTTTAATGCAGAGTAGAGAGTGTTTTCTGTAAATGTGTCGGGCGTGTTGTAGTCTGGCTGTTGTTGATCTCTGAGGCTTCAGCTCAGTTGATTCTGGCTCGTTGTTGTTGTGTCCAGCAGAAAACCAGCAGCAGTGACGGAGAAATCGAACCCGTCGAAGCGGCACCGTGAGCGTCTGAACGCTGAGCTGGAGCGACTGGCCGGACTGCTGCCCTTCTCCCCAGAGATCATCTCCAAACTGGACAAACTGTCCGTCCTGCGTCTGAGCGTCAGCTACCTGCGGGTCAAGAGCTTCTTCAGCGGTGAGTGTGTGTGTGTGTGTGTGTGTGTGTGTGTGTGTGTGTGTGTCTGTGTGTGTGTGTGTGTGTCTCTGTGAGAGTGAGTGTGTGTGTGTGTGTGTGTGTCTGTGAGAGTGAGTGTGTGTGTGTGTGTGTGTGTGTGTGTGTCTCTGTGAGAGTGTGTGTGTGTGTGTGTGTGTGTGTGTGTGTGTGTGTGAGTGTGTGTGTGTGTTTGTACTGACCTTTATATCAGACCTCACAGAAAGTGTTCAGCTCATATTTGACAAAAATAACATGCTTTTATTTTCTACATGTCTGAACAGAATTGTGGGAAACACTGTCTTACTGCCTTTGCTTTGAAACTGGAATATGTTGAGTAATTCTCCAATATTCTGAAATACTTTAGATCTTTATGGGTTTTTTTTTTTTTTGCTGCTGATTTAAGTGCTGAAGTGTTTGATGGAGGTCAAAAATGATCAGGGGATGGATTAATGTGGATCACACATGAACACACACACACACACCCACACACACACACTCGTCTGAGTTTGTGTATTTGAGCTCCTGTTTCATGTGTGTGTCGGTCTTTGAGATCGTTTGTGCAGTGCTTACATAGCTGTAAACAAGTTTATAGACATATTCTTTTAAATTAAATAAATCATCACTTCAATTAAACATTAAATCAATAAATGCATGAAATAAAAAATTACACTTTATGTATTTATTTTATTCAGCATGCTCTTTGATATGTACGATATGATGTGCACATCTCATGTTGAAGTGTTTCCCATCACCACTAGAGGGTGTGAGAGGTGAGAAATACAGGGAATGCTGGGAAACTTCTGTCAGGAGCCACAAAGTGTCTGTGTGACGTTTAATAATTGATGTAGAATTTAGGGTTAGAAATAATGACTGATTTGGAAAACTCTGAATTATAATTCAGAAATATTGATGCTCAAATAGAAAGGAATGGAAGTGATTACATGTGACATGCAGTATTATATGGTTTGTGTGGTGATTATTAGTGCTGGTAGGAAACAACAGTAGTGATGAGAGATCATATAGAGACCTTGATCACTGATTCAAGAAACAGCATTATGTGACTGCAGCTGAAGCTCAGTTAACACACGCTCAATTAGTTATTTATGGAAAACTCTTACATGTAAGCATTTAGCAGGCCCTGTTATCCAAAGTGACTCACAATACAGTTAACTGGAAACTGAACCACAATCTACTGTTTGAGCTGCAGGAATGCTAACCATTACTGAAAAGAGTTTTAAGATGAGGGTTTTATTTAAAAAAAAAAGTTTATTAATGTATTAAAGTGTGAAAACACTTGCAGGGCCACATATTTTCTTGTTAACTCAAGATCGTTATAAAAATGTCTCAGTTTAAGTTAAAAAGCATCTGGTAATTTTCAGGAACAATTTTTTTTAATTTATTTTTTTATAAAATCTATATTTATAAATAAATGAGTAATATACAGCGAATACAGTCATGGCCAGAAGTTTTGGCAGTGACATAAATTTTGTATTTTGGACAGATTGCTGCTTCAGTATTTTTAGTTTATTTTTCCACATGTTTCTATGGTATACAAAAAAACGATACACATAAGCATAAAGGCTTTTATTGACAAAAAATATAGTGATGAATATTTACAGTGTTTACCCTTGTTCTTCATAAACTCTGGCATGCTGGAGCTTGCTTCTGGGCCAGATCCTGACTGATGGTGATATATTCTTGCCTTATTAGTGTTCAGAGTTGATCACACACAAATAATGATTTTCTTACTTTGTACTTTTTGTCTTGTTTTCTAGTATTAATGTCTAAACATTCTTGAATCAAGATGCATCTACTTGACAAGTAAAATGACTTAAGATATTAAGAGTTGTTCTTTAAAACAAGCAAAAATATCTGCCAGTGGGGTAAGAAAAATTATCTTAATTCAAAGGCTAAACAAGATTATTTTACTTGTTCCATTGGCAGATACTTTAGCTTCTTTAAGCAAAATCTAACATATTTTTTTATCTTTTTTTTTCAGAAAATAAGACAATATCTTAAGTAATTTTACTTGTACAGTAAATTCATCTTGATCAAGAATTAGTATTTTGTCTTGTTTTTTAGAATAAATATCCAAGTAAGAATATAATTTTTTGCACTGCAAGTTGTGGGCTTCTGCTTGCCAACTCGCCTTTTGAGGACTGACCACAGGTTCTCTAAGGGATTGAGATCCGAGGAGTTGCCTGGCCACGGGGCCAAAATTTCAATGTAATGATCTTTGAGCCACTTCTTTATCACTCTAGCTTTGTGACATGGTGCTCCATCATGCTGGAAAATGCACAGATCATAACCAAACTGCTCATGGATCGTTGGCAAAAGTCTCTCTTGCAGGACATTTGATACCATTCTTTATTCCTGGCTGTGTTTTTGGGCAGAATTATGAGAGAGCCACTCCCTTGGTTGAAAAGCAACCCCACACATGGATAGTCTCAGGATGCTTCACTATTGGCACATCACAGGACTCATGGTAGCGTTCACCTGTTCTTCTCTGAAAAATTGATTTTACAGTTGTCCCAAACAGTCAGAAGGGAGCTTCATCAGAGAAAATAATTTGTCTTTTGCTGTCCAATCCTTGACAGGATTAAGGGGAAGTTGTGGCCTAGAGGTTAGAGAGTTTGACTCCTAACCGTAGGGTTGTGGGCTCGAATCTCGGGCCAGCAATACCATGACTGAGCTGCCCTTGAGTAAGGCACCGAACCCCCAAGTGCTCCTCGGGCGCCGCAGCATAAATGGCTGCCCAATGCTCCGGGTGTGTGTTCATGGTGTGTGTTCTGGGATGTCCTGAAGACGAACCTCTCTCCTTGAAGTTCTTGATGATCCAGTAAATGGTCTTTTCAGGTGCAATATTCTTTGTAGCAATTTCCTTGGATGTGAGGCCATTTATATGCAAAACAATGATGGCTGATCATGCTTCTTAGGAGGTAACCATTGCTAACAAGAACACAATGATTGGAAGCGCTTCTTCCTTGCTTTTATAGCAATCGATCTGCTCTTACAATCTAATTAGTATGATAGTGATTAACCTGACTAGTACTCATTCACACTTTCAAATTTGCTGCTAATATGATTAGTCTATCAATGTTAGCTGGTCATTTTATGTCAGGATGAAAAAACATTGAAATTTGTTGTTGTTTTGTGAAAACTTTTGGCCATGACTGTACTGTCAGGTTGTATTTTAAGTTTGACAAGACAGGATTATTGCAACATATTGCTATATATTTATAAAACACAGATACACAAAAAAGGCATCTTTTGGACACTTGCAGATTAACTCAGTCAGGGCTGATCATGTGAGTTCTGTCAATGCAAACACTTACCTGTAGGTAACGATGTTTCTGGGAAAACACTGACTGAACTTATTATGGCTCGCGGAACTCAGGGAACATATTTAATATCATATTTAAGGGCTTCACAAATGATATCTAAAAATCTTTAAAGCATTTACTTGTAGTGTGTGAAAACTTAAACTTCCTTCTCGTCTCTTTTAAAACTCAAGCCACATACGCTCTCAGTCTGTCTGAGACAGCGTTAGCCAGTCTTTGATGGATCTCAGTCTCTTTCTGTCCATCATCTCACCCATAGACCTACAGCATCACATTTTATTTGCTGTAACTGTGTTCGTCAGGCACTAGTGTTTCGTGGCAGACGCTCTTTGGCCTGAATGTAGAACGTTTTTCAGGATGAACTCTGACTGAGAGGAAACGGCTTGAGCAAGACGCGTCTAAACGCTCATCCTGCACGAACCAGGAGCTTGAAGAAGGAAGGAGATCGGATCAGCCACAGGAAGTGGAGACGTCACTCGCACGTCAGCGCAGGCCTCTGCTCCGCTTTCATGTGTGTGTTTGAAGAACAAGAAGAGTCTCCAGGATGTGTAAAATCTGTGGAGAGAAACCGCGGCACGTCTGTATCCACGTGATAGCAAAACAAACAAAACACTTCAAATTACCATGGCAACTCAAAATAACCAACAGTATCATTAAATGGCATACATATTATTATTTTCAGAAAACCAAAGTGTTCTGGAATGTTATTTGTGTTATTTATAGAACTATATGCTAAGTAGTTTTTAAGTTAAAAAATAATTGCCATACTAGACTTTTAATAATAATATTAGATTTTTAATCCATGATTTAATATTGAGTTTATTGTTGAATTACATGTTAAAATAGTTTTTATTTTTTCACAGTATTAAATTGTAAGGGGGTGAAAACAATTCATCATTCAGACTCATAAGTTACAGGCAATGATATAGTCCTATTTCTATATCAGGTTAAAGGAAGTCATATTTTATAGCACCTTTCACAATACACAGATATATAACATTGGGCAGTTTAATAGCTGGGCGATATGCTGTTAAAATGATCCAATGCTTTAGATTTAGCTATTTTGGATAATGATATTTTGTATAATATGTATTTAAATGTATATTGCTCATATTTACATTAGGATCGGTGAATAAGCACAAACTGATTATGATAATATGATAAATTACTGTAGTTTGGTAAGACATTGGACAAACCCGCAATTGTGTCTTAATTTAATTTTAAAGCACAACCGCAGAGATGACAGTAATCATATAAGATAGTAATCATATACTGCATATATTGCATATATTTTGAATATTTTTGTTAATTAAAATCGCTGTTATTTAGTCTGATCTACAGCAAATATTATTAATGTGCTTAAGCACGTACTTAAGCAATAGGCTATTTACGCACAAATTAAATTACTAGTTTTGTGGCTGGATCCTCAAACCAGCAATCACTGAAAGATAGAACTATATAATTTAATGAATATCCCTTTTAGATTTTAGTCATTACTTGGCCTAATAAATAAAAACGTATGCGTGTCGACTACCTATATTGCACAGATTTACAGCTCCAAGTGATTTTGATATAGTTTGCAGCAAGCCTATATGGCTACAATGGGTGTTAATAACTAAAACTAATTTCATGCTGTACATACACTGTAGGGCTGCACGATAAATTGCATGCAATATTTCATGCGCATCTTGTCAGTAAAGCTGGTTCTATAATCAGCAGTAAATCTCCATCACCAAATACTCCACAGATCATTTATTATATAATTTTGAGTTTGAGTGGAAGCAAAAATACACTGTTTTTCATGTCTGTGTCTTTAAATGCAAATGAGCTGCTGCTCTCCACCCCATTTTCCAGCATAGAGCTGCCTCATTACATCTCATACCTACTAAAAACATCTGTTTTGGTTCTGATTACCATGTTTCTCTTGCTGAAATCATGCGTTTTAAAACTTATGAGTTTAGACTTCTGATATACGGTTTTCTGAGTGCTCACATCCAAAGCACTCTGACAGAAAACGGCTGTCACAGCATGTGAGTACTAAATTAAGTTCTCATTCACACACGTTTATGTTAAAAACACATGAGTTTTTAAAATGGGGCAGCTGTGGCCTAATGGTTAGAGAGCTGGACTAGTTACCAGAAAGTCACTGGTTCAAGTCTTGGTGCCGGCTGGAGTTGTAGGTGGGAGGGCGTTAATAAACAGTGCTCTCTTCCTCCCTCAATACACATGACTGAAGTGCCCTTGAGCAAGGCACTGAACCCCAAGTTGCTCCCCGGACACTGGATCTGTAGCTGCCCACTGCTCCGGCTGTGTGTTCACTTCTCACTGCTCTGTGTGTGTGTGTGTGTGTGTGTGTGTACTTGGATGGGTTAAATGTAGAGCACCAATTCTGAGTATGGGTAACCATACTTGGCAAATGTAATGACTTTCTCTTTCACTTTTTTTTTCAAAACAGTCAGTTGTGTCTGTGAAGGTAAACTGCTGGTAAATAAATTGCATGATTATTTTAGATCTGTGTGGCAGCAGCAATATACGTACAGTAAATAAATCAATAAATAATCCACTATAAATCCACTGCTCTGAGGCTGGGACTCTAAACAGTGTTCTGTGCAGAACAGTAGTATGTTTTGCTCAAACTTTCACCATGGCATTAGAACTGTACACTGCTGTCGCTTGCAAAATCAAAATAACCCGCTGTTGGTGGAAACCTAACCTTGACCAAAACAAAGTTACTAGGTTTATCTTCTTCATGTTTTCTTGGTTGGTAGATGCACAGGGTACCTGATTATAGCACTTTAAACCTGGAAAAGTCAGATTTTTATGATATGTCACCTTTAAACAATGCAAGCCATGCATACAGCGCCAGACAGATTGACAGATTTTTCTGGTACGCAAAACAAGTACTTGAAAGTAATTCCTTAGCTTATTACCATTACTGTTGCATCCAACAACAGCACAGCTTAACCCTGACAAAATGTTTATTTTTAGTTATATTGAAAAAGTTTCAATTAAGTTAAGTCAATCTTTTTTTACCGTGTTTTAACATGGATTTCTACGGATCCAGGCTGTAGATGTCAGGCAAGATAGCACAACCCTAGGGTTAGGAGTCACACTCTCTAGGCCACGACTAATGCAGAAGCAGGTGTTGATCTTCTTCTGTGGAGGCGGTGTTTATCCACACTATTACATCATAGAGTAGTACCTTCCACAAGCTGTCGTATGAATATGAGCTGTTCAATATGAACAGTTTTCACACTAAAAAGGATATTTTTATAGTACAGTGACCTCTTATATGTCAAAAGATCAAGGGACTTTTGGTTTCTTAGTTTATGACCCCTTAAAGTATGAATAGTATGAATATCAATAGTTCTGAATGCAAGAGAAATGAAGAGATCCTGAAGAATACAGAGATCGGCTGCTTGCGTCTCTGCAGTACAGGGAAGTTCAAGCGCCCGTTCAGTGAGT
>NC_081789.1:28160906-28163406 GCF_963082965.1 Carassius carassius
CAATTTCTTCTCTAGATGAGAATGCCTTTCAATTTGAGCTCAAGTGTGTTGTGTACTGTCTGAAGTGAGACCAGAGGACAGATAAACCGTTGTTTATGTGAGAATATTCATTCGACTTTGAAATGATGCAGCGATTAATGTTGTTTCAAATGCAACGTCACAGTTTCTTATGTCACTCCCAGTCCATTCTCTACCTTCTCTCTAGTAGAAAGACAAAACAAAGCCACTCACCACAGGATCACAGTCCATCTGTGAACAGAAAACTTCAGAACATCCTGAAGATATTTGAGATAAATTCCCGCGCATGGGGAGTCATAAATCAAAGCACTGCTGATGGGGAAACGGCGGAAAAGCAGTTGTGCTGTTGATGTGCAGAGGACGACGAGGTCAAGTGTTGCGTGCCAAGCCACATTACAACAGCCACAGATTCACCTGCAACACACCGCTGGCCAAAAATCATCCTGTCAGGATTTTAAATACTCCAGAACCTGGGATTAGATCATGATTGCAGCAATTAATATGTTTGTGGCATGGCATATGATTGAAAACAATCCTTTTAAGCCTATTTGCAGTGTGCATTCTTTCATTTCTAAAACAACCATGTCCTGTGACCTTTTTCAGGATTCACCGGGTTCTAATGGTCAATGAGTTGCTCAGGGAATCAGTCCTGACTTTGACTCCACTTTAGGATCCTTGGGATGTACTGGAGTCGAAATTGTCGAAATAGTCGAATAGTCGAAACTTTACAGAGTTGGTCAAGTCTCCCATTGTCAAACAAGAGATGTATTGTGATGTTGCACAGGGTTTTCAAAACAATGGATTCACACTGTAAAGTGCAAAGCTAAAGTCCGTTCAGCAAAATATTTTTGTTTGTTCAAGCAGACAGCACTTGTAGATCAGACTTTGAGACCTTGCTGTATTTGACTCTCCTGAATTACATTTAAATAGAACAAAAGCCCCTGTTAAAAAAAAAAAAAGCTTATGCTGGTTAGATATGTTTTGAAGCAGCTCAAGCCAGCAGCCATGCTTCTAAACATACCTTACCAGCATATGCATCTGAGGAAGCAACAGAGAATCACCAATGAGAAATAAACACGACGCAAACTTCTGCTTTCATGCTGGACGCTCGTGTGAATCGAAACACATTTGAGCTGAATTGAAGTGTGAAATTCTCGCAGGCCCCGATCCAGACCTGATGAACCGCTCTGACCGCTAGCAGCCCACTGCATGCCGTTTATTTACTCAGGAAACCATAACAAATCCATGGTGTGGTAGTGATAATGGTCTGTGATGTTTGTGATTAACTAGAGCACATGCCAGCTTCACACGAGTCAAGTCTTAAATGATACTGCTAAAACGTCTTTACTTTTTCACAGATCTTTTATGTTTTGATGCCCCAAAGAAATATATAGAAACTATCGTGTAAACAGACGTTTGTAATTGTCAGATTCTCATATGATCAGGATTCATGCAGCAAATACACAACTGTCCCATGAGAGAATGTGTCTTTTCTGGGTCTGTGTGTGAAAGCGATCGCAGCGAGGAGCGTCCGAAGGTGTCTCTTGTGTTGTGTGGCCAGTGATTTATCCACGAGTTTGTGCAGTGCTGCTTTACTTTTGACAAACAAGTTCTGGTTTTCAGGTTTGTCCAACACATGTTGGAATTAAAACGTCATAATTCAGGAAGATCACTACACAAACAACATGTCTGATATGTCCTTGATCGATGCATGGTGTGTTTTTACTGTGTGAAGCGTGTACATGATGCAGTGAGCTTGGGTTTGATGACATTAACCATTAAATGAATATGCTGTTAATGGGGGCTGATGATGCAGTAATTAATCTAGCGCCGGTGGCTGGAATATCAGCTAATATGCTGGGATCAAGTGATGTCACTGATCTGTATCAGTATGGCTAATTCATGATGGCTGTTTTAGGTGTTAGGTGACTTTGACCCGCTGGACAGCATCCAAACATATCCATTTCTCTGTTGGCACAATCCCACACATATGCTTGGGTTGTAGGTATTTCAAAAGAAATCTGAATTTTTTTTATTATTTTCCCAAACATTAATGGTGGTTAGACAGCTGTTCGGTTTCTTGAGTGCATTGCGTTATTGTGAGGCTCGGTGATCTGCGAGGACAGATGAGAATAATATGAGACTGTCTCTTTAACTCATAAACTCAAGCTGGAATGTCAAGCTGCTGCCTTATGGATTAGAGACAAAAATAGCCCTTTCCCAAAACTAGTTCAGCATTCCAGAGAGTTTGAATGTGGGATGACTTTATGATATGAACGAAACTGAAGGAGATTTTAGTCCATTCTTAGCAGGGAGAGAAAACATGACAATAAACATTAACATAAGTGTTCCAAACATTTAGTGCACTTGTGTAAATGTAGTAGTGGTTCTAACACACACAAACACATCTGGGTTAATATGATTTGTGTTTCAACACAAGTGTCTTTGTGCACAGATCCGCTGGACGAGAACGAATCAAATC
>NC_081789.1:28170906-28190906 GCF_963082965.1 Carassius carassius
CGTCTCTGCTTCTCTCCTCAGACGGATGTGATGCATCAAAACGTGTTCGACTACATTCATGTGGACGACCGGCAGGAGTTCAGACGGCAGCTGCACTGGGCCATGAACCCTTCGGCTCAAAGCGGCTCGGGTGCGACTACAGCTGCATACAACACACACACACACACACACAGACACACACACACACACAGACACACACACACACACACACACTCACACTCACACTCACACACACACACACACACACACACTCACACACACACACACAGACACACACACACACACACACACACACACACTCGCTGTGTAACGCTGATGTCTGTTTTGTAGGTGAAGATTTCGTGTTCAGCAGTTTGTTCCAGTCTGACGTTCCTCCAGAGTTCTGCTGCTTCCTGAAGCGCTGCTTCATCCTGCGCGTGCGCTGCTTACTGGACAGCACCTCCGGATTCCTGGTGAGGATTCCTTCAGCTTTGGGTCTGGAGGACAAGATCACACATAAACAGAGGACACTTGCGTACGATCATCTGAATGCTTTTCTTAACCCTTTGACTAATTAGCAACTCCTAATAATGTTTTCCATGGGGCGGCAGTGGCTCAGTGGTTCATGTAGGTTGTCTACAGACCGGAAGGTTGGTGGTTCAATCCCCGGCTCCACCTGACCAAGTGTCGAGGTGTCCTTGAGCAAGACACCTAACCCCAGCTGCTCCCGACGAGCTGATGGTGCCCTGAATGGCTGACACCGCAGTCGGTGTGTGAATGAGTGTGTGAATGAGTGAATCTAAGGCAACTTGTAAAGCTCTTTGGATGGCCATGTGGTCTGTTGAAAGCGCTATATAAATGCAGTCCATTTACCATTTACCATGAGATTTTTCAGTAAATAGATCCCACAGAGAAAGCAATTCCAGACCGGTTTCATGGTTTGAGTCACTAGAACTGCGTCTCTGGGTGTGATTTGTCTTGTGTGCTTTGGGAAGCAGGGTTTGCGGCTCATGTGTAGACGGTTCTGTCCACTATCATCAGTGCTGGGAAGTAATCGATTGCATGCATTCTGGATTATGTAATCAGATTCCAAAAATTAAGTACTTGTTATTAGATTATATTAGATCTTAAAATACCCCTAATCGGACTACAAGTACTTTTTTTATTGATTACATGATTACATATTATTCTCATTCTGCATGCAGGTAAATAAGTATAATATTGTTTTTAGTAGTGTTTTTTAAAAGTGTTTTATTTAGATTGTTGTCATTTTGAAAAGATTTATTTTATTTTTTGTATTTTTATTATTTAAATGATTAGCTTTTTATTAAACTCACGAACCCCAGTTTTGGGAACCTTGATGTAAAATGATGTTTAATGCACTTCATGTTGTTACTAACTACACATGGAATATATTTTCTTTCAATTTGTATTTTTATATCAATACAATACAAGATTATCCAATCCAATACAATGCGCTAATTAACCCTAAGTAATCAAAAACTAGTCTGATTATATGACCTGAAATATAACGTAATGGATTACAACACTAACTACAATTTTCATGTCATTAATTTGGAATCAGTAACAGACTACAATCTGTAAGTAATCTGGCCAGCACTGACTGTCATCTCTGAAGATGTTACGGTTCATAATCAGTGAACAGAGAGAAGACGCCTGATCTTGTCTGTGCTTCCAGACGATGCAGTTTCAGGGAAGACTGAAGCTCCTTCACGGTCAGAGGAAGAAGACGTCGTCCGGAGCGCTTCTGCCTCCTCAGCTGGCTCTGTTCTGCGTCGCTGTGCCTCTGCTCCTGCCCTCCATCGCTGAGATGAAGATGAAGAGCGGCGTGATGAAGGGCAAACACAGGAACCCCGGCCTTCTCACCTCGTTAGATCACAAGTAAGAGCAGGTTCTCTCTCTTGTCCTCTTCATGTGTTGCTGACTGCAGAAATGAGACAGATTTCCCTTTGTGTGTCTCGCAGTGACAGAGACGATGCTTTCAGACATGCCTCGCTCCTGAGCAAAGACAGCGTCAAGTACAAGAGCGAAGGGCCCTACAGCCCCGACGAGCCTCTGGACTTCTGCAAGACGAGCGGGCAGAAGTTCACAAACCTGGACTGTGGCGTCTGGCCCTCGAGAAGCTCCTCGGTCCTCGGCAAACACTACACTAAACCATATCGATCGGCCCCGGGATGTTACAGCTCCAGAGCCGAGGCCTTCATCCCCAAGCCCTTCGGCAGTGACTGTGGCGTCAAGAGCGAGGGCTTCTGCTTCGACGGATACGAGGCTCAGGCGGTGCTGGAGCCGGCGGTGAAGGTGGAGCAGGACTCGGACTCGGAGAACGGTTCGTGGACGCAGATGAAAGCAGAGGCTGGATTCGGAGAGCAGTACTCTTCCTGTCAGCGTCTGAAGGGAGCGCCGTACACCGGACAGTATTACGGCTCCACCCGAGCGCTCAAGTGTGTCCTGAACCGAGACGCCGCGGCTGCCAGCGCATACAACACACACTGCAGCGACGCCTACGCTGACTACAAAGGGTACGTGCAGCACGACTATAAAGCGGGTTACGAGTTCAAAGGTCACGGGCTGCTCCACTGCATCAAACAGGAGCCTGTCGACGCTCCGCTGTGGCACGACGACACGAACTGCTCCATGAGCGCCGCTCACAAGATCAACCCCTACGTCTTCATGCAGTAGCTTCACTCTCATTCTGTCATCATTCATTTCAAAACTGGAAATTCATGCGGTGTGTTTCAAACCCACAATCATCCTATTGTTCATACGCACTCACACACACACACACTCAAACACACACACACTCACACACACTCAAACACACACACACTCACAAACACACTCAAACACACACACACAAACACACACACACACTCACACACACACACACACACACACACACACTCGAACACACACACTCAAACACACACACACACTCACACACACACTCAAACACACACACACTCTCTCACACACACACACACACACACACACTCAAACACACACTCATACACACACACACACACACACACTCAAACACATACACAATCAAACACACGCACGCACACACACACACTGACACACACACACACACATACTCAAACACACACTCAAACACACACTCATACACACACTCAAACACACACACACACACACACACACACACACACACTCAAACACATACACAATCAAACACACGCACGCACACACACACACACACACACACACTCAAACACACACTCATACACACACTCAAACACACACACACACACTCAAACACTCACACACACACACTCAAACACACACTCATACACACACTCAAACACACACACACACTCAAACACATACACAATCAAACACACGCACGCACACACACTGACACACACACACTGACACACACACACACACACACACACTCAAACACACACACACACACACACACACACTCACTCACGCACACACTCAAACACACACACTCAAACACACACACACACATTCACTCACGCACACACTCAAACACACACACTCAAACACACACACACACTCACACACACTCACACACACACACACACACACACTCAAACACACACACACTCACACACACACACACACTCAAACACACACACACTCACACACACACACACACACACACTCAAACACACACACACTCACACACACACACACACTCAAACACACACACACTCACACACACACACACTCAAACACACACACACACACACACACTCAAACACACACACACTCAAACACTCAAACACACACACACACACACACTCAAACACACACACACTCAAACACTCAAACACACACACACACACACACTCAAACACACACACACACACACACACACACTCAAACACACACACACTCAAACACTCAAACACACACACACACACACACACACTCAAACACACACACACTCAAACACACACACTCAAACACACACACACACACTCAAACACACACACACTCAAACACTCAAACACACACACACACACACACACACTCACACACTCACTCACGCACATACTCAAACACACTCACACACTCACTCACTCACGCACATACTCAAATACACGCACACTCAAACACACACACACTCAAACACACACACACACACACACACACTCAAACACACACACACTCAAACACTCAAACACACACACACACACACACTCAAACACACACACACTCAAACACTCAAACACACACACACACACACACACACACTCACACACTCACTCACGCACATACTCAAACACACGCACACTCAAACACACACACACACACACTCAAACACACACACACACACACACACACTCAAACACACACACACTCAAACACTCAAACACACACACACACACACACTCACACACTCACTCACGCACACACGCATTTGAGCGTCTGGTTAGGCTTTGTTTGGTAAGCTTCCATAATATTTTGTTTCTATGCACTTTTTTTATATTGTGAGACTAATATTTCTTTCTCAGTTTGTTCAACAAACATGTACAAGTAAAAATGACTAACATAAAAATTACAATAAAAAAAATTGAAATCTGAAAATTATTGAAATTATTTCATTTGACATTGATTTGAAGGTTCAGGATTTGCTGAGAGTCTAGTACATCATTACAATAATTGGTTTACCTTTAGGAGTTGTTTTGTAAAAGCATTTCATCTGCATTATTATTAATTATTTATAAGTATAAAAACTGAAGGATTTCATCTGTTTGTGTTTAGATTTCAACCGAATCATTTACAGAAATGTCCTTATATATCATTAAATAGCCAAGAGGTGAACAAACACCTAAAAAAGATTGTTGAAGCAGTCCAGTAATAAAACATATTCAGTAATAAATAATGTCGAATATTGAGGCTCTTAAACATTTTTGATGTTAAATTGACTTCAGCACTGATAAGAATGCCAAACATTTCATGTGTTTAATAGAGCACGGCTCTGAAATTCAGAGCTTGTAACTATGACTTTATATAAAACTACTGTTAAATGTAATAACTAATAATGATAATAATACTGCACTTGCACTACTGGGTTAGTTAAGTGAAAGAAACCCTGCCGAGGCCTGATGTCCTCGTGACTCCCTGGTGTTAGACCAGCGGTTTCTGGAAGGTTCATTTGTATCAATAATTTGTATTTATTGTTTAATGGCCTTTTGCACTCTTTCAGGAAGGATTTTAACATGACGTTTTGCCTCTGGCATTTAATATGGGCAATAAATATTAACAGAAGATACAGTAACGTTTTACACAAGTTTGTAGTGAAATCAAATGTGGGTCTTCCTGTTATATTTATTACTTTTATAAAAATAAAAATCTTGTATGACAAAAAGACCATGTGGTGTTGTAGTGTTTTCTATGAATAACAGCAGAAACAATCATTTCCCGTTCTCCTTGTGAACACTTTAATAAAACCGTGTTGAATGTGAGTAATAACAGTGAATTTGTCAGAGATTGTCACAACCGGCTCAAGTAATGACAAAAAGATGGATGCAGTGAAAACCAAATTACCAATTAATCTTTTATTTAAGCTGTGAATAATTAGACTGAGCTCTGATAGAAGGTTTTTGACAGTTTCATCGTAACAATGTATTTGAAAACACAAATGAAAAACAATACTTACACAAATAGGAAAGAAACCAAACACAAAATAACCCCAAACAAAACCCAAGAGGAAATCTTGCTCCTGAACACATTCAACACCAAACTTAAATAAGGAGAGATAACAAGCAACAGGTGCACACGGTCTAGCGGAACAGCGCCACCCACTGGCCGCCGTAACACATGAACACATTTACAGACTGCTTCTCTGGCCAGTATTAAATAATAATTAAATAATTACCAGAACAATTTGTGACAACAAAATGTTTTAAAGCTTCTAATGTAGTGAAAAAAACACAGAGACTAAACTAGTCAGAGCAGAGACGATTTAATCCTGTTTAACGCTGGTCTGAGAGAAAACACGGCAGCTTCACCCGAGATTATTCCACTTCAGCAGCGAATCTTCGGATCGAGAGGCTTTGGTCTCATCAGAAGCCCCGCCCACCGCCAGTCAACACTCGTTCCTATTGGTGCTGATGTCGCCGGGTGGGCGGGGCACGTCTCTTGACAGACAGTTGCAAACCTGCCTCACGATCATCTCTGCATAGACACACAAGATCACAAAGCATCTACACGTCATTTACACGTTCATCTGTGAGAACGGCTGACTCTTTATCAGATGTAAAGTGTTGAAAAATCCACATCAGATCAGTCAAACTGTGCCGTCCATCTCCAGATCTGCTGTTGGGCGACATCTAGTGGTCAGCACATCTGAATCCTCTCAACCAGATGTAGACACACTAGATGTGTTCAGGTTTTCTCACAGGCATCTGTCAGTCTGTCTTCTTCAGCTGGGCCTCTGTGGGTCTGTAATGGGAGATTATTTGTCACAGTAGGAGAGAGTTTAACAGCAGCGACAGCCACAGCGCCTGTGAACACGACAGACTGCTGCCCAAACCACATAGTCACACAGTTAGAAACACAAGAGGAGAATATTGAGCTCACCTGTCCCATAAACCACAGCAGACCTCGTCTCAAACACAGCATCAGTCGAGACAGAACCAGCGGCAGCAGACACAGATACCACAGAAAATACTGCACTTCAGTCTGATTTCTAGAGCGGGTTTCAGCACAGAACAAGTGCTGCACAACAAACAGTTAAATACAAGAAAGACTGAAAAATCAGTAAACAAATTAAAACCATACACGTTGCTACATATTAAAAGCCAAAGAGAAGAGATGGGTTTTATGATATAACTTACACTCATTCTAACGTGAACTTGAAGGTTGTTCCAGAGGCTCTAGATCTCAGGGCCCGTATTCATAAAGAACCTTAATGCAAAAAGTAGCTCCTAGTGACAAAATTCTAAGAAAATTCTTAGAAATGTGGGCGTTTACTCCTAAAATTAAAGAAAAAATCCTAGTAAAGAAAAAAGTAATTCAGAAAGCATCTTAACCTTTAAAAGAGGTCTTAAGGTCAAACTTGTTAGGAGCACAGACGAGGACTTTAAAGAGGCTTAAGAGTTTCTTTAGCAGAGGAGAAAATGGCAGAAAGACGAAGAGGCAGAAGAAATGTGTTGCAGACAATGGATGACAGTGAGTTAATAAGATGCTATAGATTAGATCGTGCAGGGATCATGTTTGTGACTGATCTTATTAGAGAAGTGCTAACATCTCCGACACAGCGCAGAAATGCCATAGCGCCAGAAGTTAAAGTAATCACTACATTACGATATTTGGCAACTGGAAAAATGCAACAATGCAATAGCGATGATTTGGGTCTGTCACAACCTTCTGTAAGCAGCAGTGTCACACAAACAATTACAGCACTTTCAGAACATCTTATTGTGTCGCAGTTCATTTCGTTTCCACTGGACATTCCCCCCTTGCAGGCTCAAAAAACTGCATTGATGAATATAGCAGGCTTTAGGTGCGCACAAGCAGGAGGAATGAAGCGTTAATAGTTTGTGCTATACGCTCCCATGTCTGCTTCTTGTCCCTTGCTGTGACACCCGGCCCGAATCTTCCTTTAAGAATGGCCTTGTGTTCATCCATTAAACTGGGCTAACAGTAAACACTGTTCCTCTGTCCAGTCTGGCTTTCTCGCCCTTCTTGGTTTTGATTCCATGTTTGATACATTAAAACCAACATTCAAACCGCCACTTAAATAGGACAGCAATCACTGTAATTGGAAAGAGTGGAACAATTTTTAGCATTCTAAGCCAATCAAATACCTTAAAAGAAATTAAAATCTTGCTAAATAAAAAAAAGATTTATATACACACATATAATGTGTGTGTGTGTGTGTGTGTGTGTGTGAGAGAGAACGGTCAAATAGGAAAAATTACGTATGTAAATTCAAAGTGAGAATTAGAATAGACCCTTTACTTAAAACACTCTTTTTTTCCTTCTTGGAGAACCAACCAATCACAGTCTTCAAAAGATTGTGTCATACATACATCTTGGTCTCATGTGGTTAGAGCAATTGCACCCATTCAACGACGAATTAACAAGGATAAATCAAGTGGTCTTTCTACAGTTGTGGAGAGAGAAAGTGCAAAGCGCCTGATAGTGAAACTTTTACAAAAACATGTGTTACACACCGAACTGAAAGTTTTAAGTTAAGGTGCCCAGTTGTCATCTCGTAATGAATTGTACAGCCTTGACCCATTTCTTGACAGCGATGGTGTGCTTAAGGTTGGAGGACGACTAAGTAACTCTTCTCTTTGTCATTCACTTAAACATCCTGAAATTATTCCCAAAAACCATCATATTACAAGGTTGATCATAGCTGATTGCCATGAAAGAGTCAAGCATCAAGGTAAAGGGTTTACCATCAATGAAATCCATTCAAAGGGTTTTTGGATCCCTGGCATTAATCGTGCTGTAGCATCTTATGTCTATAACTGTGTGACCTGTAGAAAACATAGACGACCAGTGGAAGAGCAAAGGATGGCTGACTTCAGAGAGAGTGAATCCCTCACCCCCATTCACTTACTGCGGTTTGGACTGTTTCGGTCTTTTTTCTGTGAAACAAGGACGAAAGGTGTGTAAGAGAAATGGATCTTTACTTGTCTTTCTTCCCGTGCCATTCACATTGAAATGATTGATTCTTTGTCAACGGATTCCTTTATTAATGGCTTGCGTTGTTTTATTGCTTTGCGTGGAGCAATTCGGCAGATTAGATCTGATCAAGGAAGTAACTTTGTGGGTGCAAAGAATGAGTTAACTGCAGCCCTCAAAGAACTTGACGTTGAGAAGCTGAATTATTTCCTAGTTGAGAATCAGTGTGACTTCACATTGAACACACCAGGTGCAAGTCATACAGGAGGTGTGTGAGAGCGACAGTTTAGGACAGTTAGAAGTGTTCTTCAATCTACACTTTTGATGGCTTCAGAACGAATCGATGATTCTTCTTTATGATCATTCACACACACACACACACACACACACACACACACACACAGGAAAGCTGGGGTTCGCGGGGCCCGGTGCAGGTTGTACCTGTGGGCCCTGTTTGAAATTGTGTAAATAGCACAAATAAAAAAATGAAACTATGTTTAAGTTTTTTCAAGGTTGTAGGTGTCCAGGTACAGAAACTGAATAATCAAATGTAAATAGTATTGCATAGCCTTCACTGTATGATTTAAACATTATTTAAGATTAATTATTGTTAAAACTACAAAGGAATTCAGTAAAGAGCAGTAAATGTTCTCCCATTTAATTTATTGGATTAACATTAAGGACACTGACAGTAGCTAGTAAATTAGGCGCGGTCACTTTAAGAGACAATACATTCAGTATAATAATACACATCTGATGCTGAATTAAGCCTTTCATGTTTTTTTGTGTGATTGTATATTTAAACTGGCGAGATGTATTTGTTAGTTCAGGCACGGGAGGAAGCGAATTGTGTGTGAATGCACTGTTTAGAATGTTTAAATTGGCAAGACTTGAAACTCTTGCAATTGATAAGCTTTCGTGACGATGCACAAGACCTTCTTCTTATGCTGGTCTCGTGCAGTCGTTGAAATCGCCAGGGGTCCCGCTCAGACATGGGCCCCTATAATCATCACCACCTTCACCCCACTTACGACGGCCCTGGTTATATATTTTGCTGACTTGTGTTCTTACATTACCCTAAATGTTTCAAAGAATGTTTAATTCTATACGAAAGGCATATTTATCGTCCATTTTTGCTTTAATGCAAACATGTGTTTAAGATTTTTATAAAAATATGACAATCACATATCTCACACAGAGATCGCACTATTATAGTGTTTGGGAATGTTCATGCATAATTTAAATAATCACATGAAATCAGACTGAAAGGAAAAAGAAAACATTTTAGAATAGAACGCAACATCACTGTTGTCTAAACCATATTTGTTTTAACATAAAAGCAACCGATCTGGGGGGACTTCCGGTGGCGCGCGCTGCAAGATGGCTGCACAGCACTAGGCTCCTGACTAAAACCTCCTAATTGAACTTGTTTCTTCACGCTGAGGAAAATATCACATGTTATCAGAGCTGTACAAGTTTTATTTCAAGTATGGCAACTAAGAAATCGAGTTCACCACAGAAATCGGCAGCGGGTTGCAAACGAATCAAAACACTCGAGGACGACGTAGCCTCAATTGTTAACTATGCAATCGAAGCACAACAAGAGGCCATGCGCGAAATGGTTTCCCACATGTTGACAGAGGCAATACAATCGGCCCTTAAGCCATTCAAGGACTTTATCGACGAAAACAACGCTGCTCTTCGTTCGATGAAAGAGGAAATGGATTCCTTGAGTAAAAATGTGGCGTCAATTACAACCAAAGTGGATAATATTCAAGGCAGTTTACGCAGCACTAAAAAGAACGCGAACCTCTGCCTATCTCAGCTTGAACAGATGCAACGAAAATGCAATGACCTCGAAGATCGGTCACGTCGCAAAAACGTCCGCCTGGCCAATCTACCAACTGGAATGGAAGGGGACGATCCGGTCGGTTCTCTACAGAAAATGCTACCTAATTGGATCCCCGACCTTTCGGCGCGCTCAAGTCCGATCGAGATTGATAGAGCTCACCGAGTGTATTCGAGTTCCAACTCACCAAAACCACGATCGTTGATATTCCGGCTCCTCCGTTATCCTGACAGGCAAGCCATCCTTCAGGGAGCCCGGAAAGCAAAATCCACTTTGCCCGGAGGAGCGCGCCTGGAATTCTACGTGGACTACAGTCACGAGACAGCTCAAAAGAGGAAAGCTTTTTCGACCGTAAGATTCAAGCTTCATCAGAAAGGCGCAGAAACTTTCCTAATCTACCCAGCATCGCTGAGAGTCTCCCACAAGGGTCAGAAATACTCGTTTGAATCACCGGAGAGTGCTGAAAAATATCTCGAGGGTCTAGATGTCGACGCGTCAGTATCCACTGTTCGTAGATCCTTAAACTTCCCGCTACCGGAGGAAATGGAGGGGTAGACCTGACCATAAGGTGACATTGTTTGAGTTTTTTGCTGAATAACAATACATGGACCAATTCTCTATCGGCTTATTCGGACTTTAGTTCACCAAAGTGAAATGGTCAATTATTTTATTTACAAATATTTGCATTATGTCAAACTATTTTCAGTTTTCAAAACTCATTTTTCAATTCTCAAATTGTGCTGGTTGTAGATAGTTAATTATGAAGGTCTGGTTCTACTCAGAAAATGCGGACTAAATTACAATCCTTAACTTAGTTAGATCTGGTTGCTGTAATTCTAGTTATGAGAATAGTGTATGTTTTACAGTTATTCTGATTTTGGAATATTTGTTCTTTTATTTTAACCTCCCCATCTGTCAAACTCATAGGGGGCTAAGAAGGTTAATAGTGTTCAGACATTGCCTCGCGATCGCCACGGACGTTCCCTAAAAAGGGAAGGGGGGAGAGGGAGGGGACGATTAGGCGCGTAAAGCACTCGGGACCTTTTCTGTTTTTGGTTTTGCTCATTACGGTTGGAACTTTAATGGTACACTCAATAACTTGCACTAACCATTACATGCTAAGTTGTGAATGTCTGGTTACTACAGACCATGGTTAAAATAAACACGCTATCTTTAAACGTCAGGAGGTTAAACTCTCCTATTAAACGTACACGAGTGTTAGATCTTTTACACAGGAAAAAGGTTGATGTAGCGTTTCTTCAGGAAACCCACCTGACTGCCATGGATGCTAAAAGAATGCAAAATAGGTGTTATATCCCCATAGTATCATCTAGCTGTAAATCTAAGAAGAAGGGAGTGACAATTTTATTTAAACGTAATTCTAACTTTACTATTGAGCACACAGGTTCCGATGAAAATGGTAGAATTGCTTATTGCTGTACGTTAATAGAAGGAAAGAGGTTAGCATTTGTTAATATTTATGCTCCGAACTCTTATGACGCCTCCTTCTTTCCAAATGTTTCCAAAATCATACTATCTCTCCAAGGCTATTCATTGATCATTGGATCTGATATGAATGCTGTGCTCGACACAGTTTTGGACCGTTCCAATCCTTCAGTTTCAGTAGCACAAACTCAGTCTTCTACAGCACTGAGATCGCTCATTAAAGATATAGATGTGTGTGATGCTTGGCGTATTCATAATCCAACAGCCAAAGAATACACCTATTTCTCCCCAAGTCATAAATCATTTTCAAGAATTGATTATATTTTACTCTCATCTTCGTTACTTGCAGGGCTTATCAATATTGAATTTCTACCACAAAGCGTTTCCGATCATAATGCTGAACTAGCACATCTTCAGATTAATACATCTTGTAAACCAACCCGATGGAGATTTAATAATTTTTTACTGCAAAATGAAGACTTTCTTTCTCAACTGAAAGCAGAACTGATTGAATTTATCAATATAAACAAGGACTCTGTTGATAATCAGGAAATGCTATGGGCTTCCATCAAAGGGTTTTTAAGGAACAATGCTATCTCCTTTTTGGCTAAGCTTAAAAAAATTCATCTTGAACAAATATCAATGTTAGAGAAAAGATGTGGGGAATTAGAAAAGGAATTAGGCAATCAGTTTTCCAATGATACACAACAAAAATTACATTTAGAGAGGGTCGCACTTAATGATCTTTTGCAAAGAAGAGCAGAGTATTTAATGCACATTACAAAACATAAATATTATATAGATGGAAGCAGACCGAGCAGACTCCTTGCGATTACTCTTAAAAAACATGAATGACGTTTTAACATCCAAGCTATCCAGAGCTCAAAAAATGTTCTCACCTCACATCCCACCGAGATTAACAAAAAGTTCCTGTCATTTTTTGAAAAATTATATTCTTCAGAAACGCAACCCAGTAATGATCAGTTAAATTTTTTTTTGATCAGTTGAGATTAAACATACTTTCAAAGGAGGAAGCTGACAGTCTTGAATCTGAAATCACCATAGAAGAATTACACTGCGCATTATTAAGTTCAAATAAAGGAAAGTCCCCGGGAATCAATGGCTTACCAGTGGATTTATATCTAGCGCTTTGGGATCAACTTGGTCATATCTGGTTAGATACTATAAATGAGTCCATATTCAAAGGTCGTTTTCATAAAGATCTCAATACAGCTCTAATCACGGTTATGCCCAAACCTGGCAAAGACCATTCAGACTGTTCTAATTATAGGCCCATCTCCTTGATTAATGATGACGTTAAACTATATGCTAAAGTTATCGCCAGGCGTCTACAGTCAGTGATTCATAAACTAATTGACTCCGATCAATCAGGATTTATAACAGGTCGTTTGGCTTCCGACAATGTTCGTTGAGTTTTACATATCATTGCTGAATCCGAGAAGTTAGAAACACCCAGTGGCCTCCTGTTTATTGACGCTGAAAAAGCCTTTGATCGGCTGGAATGGAGCTATCTATGGTATACATTGAAGAAGTTCAATTTTGGGGATCATTTTATTGGAATGATTCAAACTCTATACGCATCCCATGGCCAGGGTTTCTACTGGTGGACTCATTTCAGATTCTTTTACTATTTGCCGAGGCACAAGACAGGGGTGTCCGCTTTCTCCTTTTATGTTCAACTTATCGTTAGAGCCTTTGGCACAGTATATTAGACAATGTAAACGTATTACCCCAATTCAGTTAGGCTCATCAACCCATTCTATTTCTTTATATGCTGACGATACTCTGCTATTTTTATCTGATTTACAACGCTCACTTCCTAACGCCCTTCAAATTATAGACGAATTTGGTATATTATCGGGGTTTAAAATTAATCATCCTAAAACTATTTTAATGCCTCTCAATTCAGACGGTTTTAATTTTCCTATTCCAGGTAATATTCAGATTTCAGTCAAATATTTAGGGATTCAGTTGAGACCTACTTTGCCCCTTATTTCCAAAGTTAACTATACGTCAATTTATGGGGGAGTTGAGTCAGATATTCAAAGATGGATGTGTCTGCCTTCATCTCCATCCGCTCGAATGTCAACAATAAAAATGAATATTTTGCCCCGCATCAATTTTATTAGCTCTATGCTTCCTCTCCCCCCACCAGTGAATTATTGGAAAAAGTTGGACTCTTTACTGATAAAATTTATATGGAATGGAAAGCGTCCTCGTATTAAGAGGTCTACACTTCAAAAAAGTAAAATAAAAGGTGGAATGGGCTGCCCTAATTTTAAATGGTATCACTGGTCTTTTATTCTGCTCTCAGTTTTGAAATGGTTTGATTCGAGCTCACAGTCTTCATGGAAACAACTAGAAAAAGATCGTATTTCACCAATTCGTTTGCAAGATTTTTTATTTTCAGGCCTTTCGCACAAGAAATGCTCACTGTATTATGGTCCTATAATTTCCTACACTCTTCAAATATTCAAAAAGATTGAAGCCTGTTTTGCATCTAAAACCTTATGGCACACTCATCCCTCGATTTGGCACAACCTGAACTTACTGTCTGGCGGTCAACCTTTCTTTCAGCCTTCCTGGTCTACAAAAGGCATTTTAACATTAAACGACATAAAAGGGGAAGATTCAATTTTGGATTTTCGTGACTTAATAGGAAGATTTAATATCTCGTCTAACACTTTATTTTTATATTTCAAATTACGTGCCGTGCTAAAGGCCCATAAGGTACCTTGGGGTGCAAATCTTCATACTCCCCCACTGGTGAACTGGATCTCAAACGCTCCAAGCACAGGAATTGTGTCATATTTTTATTTCTGCTTTCAAAATCTTAATACAGATAACTTTTCTAAAGCTAGAGCTTGGATAATAGATCTGAAAGTTTCTAACAGGACAATTGAATGGGATACAGTGTGGGATAATACATTCCATGCATCCACAAACCCAAATCACCAATACATTCATCTTAAAGTTATTCACAGGGCATATCTAACCACACGCATACGATATGTAATGGGTCTATCACCCCACCCATTTAGTAATTTCTGTGGATTGGGTTGTGTGGACACTTTGGTACATATGCTGTGGGACTGTCCAGATGTGCAAAAATTCTGGGATAGGGTGCTTGATGTTTTGTACAAGGCGTCGGGGATTTGTATCCCCAAAGATCCTGTTATTTTATTGTTGAATGACAATTCTCAATTTCCTCTATGTGAGAAGGTACGGAAATTCTGGTTAGCCGCCATGACCGCCACAAAAAAGTTTCTTGTTCAACGATGGAAACCTCCCCATGACCTTTCTATTAAACATTGGCTTCACTCCTTACTGGAAATATTATACCTGGAGCTGTCATCTGCACGGACCAATCACGCTAATCCTAGGACTGTTTTGATGTGGGAGAACTGGATATCTAAAGTCAAGACATTTCTGGCTAATTAATCTGCAGCTACGTATGGGTGTTATCATTAGCATTATTTTATTTGTCTTTCTCTGTATGAATTTTATTTTATCCCTTGTTATTCAGATACTGCTCAATGTCCCGAAGTGCAATGGGGTGGGGCGGGATGAGGGCTTTATAGGTAAATTAGTAGTCGTATAAGTTTTCTTTACTTTATTGCAAATATTTTGTAAACTTTTTTCAAAATAAATAAAAACACTAAATTACAAAAAAAAAAAAAGCAACCGATCTGGAATGATATCTCGATTATCAGCAGCACAGCGCAAGAGTGTGAATCAGGAGATATCATTTGATCTGTTCACTTCGAGAGGTCAGATCTGTCCGTCTTGACTGCGCTTATTTCACTCCTCCCTTTATTTCAGACGAGGAGCATCTCAAACAACACTAGTATCGCATCTATCAGGTTCATTTAAATTTAAATGGTTCTTCGAAAAGAATCGGCTCACATGAAGAACACATTTGCAAACTGCACATCTGTTAAGTATGGAATGCCGAAGCTGCCAATTTTAAAAATAAATAAATACATAAATAAATATATAAATAAATGTAAATAAGAATAAATTAATACATAAATATATAAATAAATATACATAGAAAAGAAAAAAAACGAAAATAAATAATTATTTATACATTTATTTCCATATTTATGTATATATTTATTTTTTTCCATATTTATTTAATTATTCTTTTATTTATTTATACATTTATTCATTTCTACATTTATTTATTTATACATTTATTTATTTCTTCATGTATTTTAAGGAATCAAACGAGTGGATTGAACGCACGCATTAAGACAGTGTCTTTCTGCCACCTGGTGTCTGTTTTAGTTTCATATTAAACGTAGGTCTATCACTTCATTGATTCCATCATGTCATATTTATGTCTTCAAAATGTAAAACACTTCATAATATTTCTATGCACTTGTAGGCTAATTGCTGTGTAAATGCATTAAGATCTCTTCTATATTGATGGCTCTGATGAAGCTCTGGTTGGATTTTAGTGGTAGGCTAACTGCCCTACAGTCTTATCCTCTAAATGAATTTATCGATGTGGATTAACATGACGTTCATACATTTAATAAGGTTGCCCCTGGACATGAGTTTATGGAGGTAGGCTAAAGATTACCACCGCTTAATAGAATAAAAAAATGTTCAAAAGCATTGGTCAGTATGCTTGCGTCGACTTCACTGTAGCCTAAATCTGCCCTGCTTCCTTTCCGTGAGTTCTGACCGAAAAATGGAAAATATCAAGCGCTTCAGTCTCAGAGTTCCAGGGCTTAATTTGTGCCACAATACGCCGGATCCGGAACCTCCAAAAAATCCGATCCGATCCCCCTCCTCCAGGGACGGCGTTTCCATATGGCAGACAGAGAATAGCCAGATGTGGTGTGAAAAACTATCCAAAATTCATATCTCTATTATAATTCTTTATTATTATTTATTTTCTTTACTCAAACACTATGTCTGTAAAGGCTAATGTTTTTGTGTGTTTGAAGACTGGTTTTTCGCAAGCCAATATAGCCTACTTTTGCACGTTTTAAATGTCCTGTGCATAAGCGCTTAATCATTTATATCATGAGATTTTGGCCAAGTGAATTAAACAACAAGAAAAACAAATCGCCCATATAGCAACAATAAATGTTATATAACCTGTAAGAGTTGATGAAAGCGTATAATGCGATGCACTTGCCTCAGATACGATCTCCTCATTCGCCAGCAAAAACCTGTTTACTCCATTTGAGCTTGTTTTTCATATAGCCTCATGTTAAGTGCAAGTGTCCGATACAATACCAACACTGACGACACAGTGTTGTTTAATTGTTGATTTTTTCACCTTTTCTTTATTTTTTTCCCCATGTGTTTAAGTAGAGTGTGTCATGAAATTGTTTTGTTTGTCAACACCCACAACAGACATCATATTGTGTGTATTTGATTGCTTAAGCTCAACAAACTACGAAAAATAAATCATATAATAGGCTACTCGCGAGGCGGCTTTATACGCGTGAACTTTGGATGTGACTGTGAGGGCACATAATACAGCCTTCGGAGCGCGCGAGTACCATGGCTTAAAATGCTTAAAAATGTGTGCAAATTATACATTTTTGTGACAATGCAACAATGACCCGATTAGTCAAGTGACTGTTCTGTCAGCTGTCCCGAGATGCGAGTGAAGTCTTGTGTCGGCGCGTGCTGCAGGTCACTGTGCAGACGAGATGCGCTGATGAGAAGCGCGCGAGAGAGTTCATGGATTCGACTCCTCATTACCCTACGCAGGAAGAAATGTAGGAAGAAATAAATGAAGAAATAAATAAATGTATAAATGAATAAATGTATAAATAAATAAAAGAATAAATAAATAAATATGGAAAAAAATAAATATATACATAAATATGGAAATAAATGTATAAATAATTATTTATTTTCGTTTTTTTGCTTTTCTATGTATATTTATTTATACATTTATGTATTTATTTATTCTTATTTACATTTAGTTGTATATTTATTTATGTATTTATTTATTTTTATCAAAATTATTATTTATTTTTATCGCTTCATCAAAATAGTAATATTATTAATGTTTGTATTTATTTAAAATGCTTTATTAATTAAGTGGCACAAGAACAAGAGATAATACATATTAAATAATATTATTTATTTCTAGTTTCAAGTGTACGTTACGCGTCATCTCCGCCGGTGCGTGATGACGATTTTCCGGCCAAGCGTCAGACGGTGATGGAAGAATAACAGCGAGTAAGTCAAACAGTAAAGATGAACTTATTCACTTAATGTAATTATTATTATAGAAATATGAAGTGCAGCTGAATTTATACTTGATAATTAAATATGATGTAAATTTGATGTTGTTTAGTTATCGCGTTTGTCTTTAATCGTGTCGCTGTGACGTAACGCTCTGTTTTTCTCCTCGGAGCATGTTTGTTTGTGTTTATTCACAGTGTGTTCTCTAATAGAGCTCTGTGTCAAAGAACCTCCCTCTAGAGTCCCGTTTGTGATGAATAAACTGTCTCCTCAGGCCGTGACTGCGATGGCCTCGCCGTTCGTCCCGGTCCCCGTGCCCTTCGAGCGAGCTCCGCGGGCGGACAGAGCCGCGTCTGCGGGCAGCGACAGGTGCTTCTCCAGCGGGCCTCCAGACGAGCAGCGGCCGATCACACCCACCGTGCTGGGCTACGAGGTGATGGAGGAGAGGGCCAAGTTTACCGTGAGTCCTTCTTACACCAAACACATTCACAGCAGACGGTGCTTCATGAGGACACACTCGGGGCTCTCATCGGTCAGGACCCGTGTCCTGTCACATTTTGCTACCTCCCATTAAGACAGTGAGTAGTACAAATCGACAACTAGAAATGCGACCTGTAAATGTATGGTTTATTAATTTCTGCATCTACCTCAACCCTAAACCTATCCTTTCAGTAATGCAGATACTGTAATTGTGTGATAATCGCGGTCGTAGCTAGAAGGGATACAGCTACAGGAAACCAACAATAAATATTTTTTTCTACGTTACCTATTAGATTGTGTTTTATTACCGTTTACACCAAACGCAACCCGAAACCTACTCTTACAGTAATGCAGATACAATAAATATAATTGTTTATCATGAGGAAAATTTTTTTATTTTTTATTTTATTTAACCCATATTTTACCAGGAATAATCCCTTGAGATAAAAATCTCTTCTACCAGGGAGTCCTGGCCAAAATGGCAGCATACAAAATTTTACACATAAAATATTACAAGACAAGCATTAAAGGAAAACAAAACAAAAACAAAAAATCCTGTCACAAAAATGTCCAGCACTCAAGATTAATGTAATATATAAATGTTAAGTAAAACAGGAACATGATTCTTTCAAATGTGACATCAAAAGGTTTCTAAAAATATTTAACGATGGCAGCATGTTTAGCTTCAAAGTACTCTGCATTTCATTCCATAGTCTGGGCGTATAACAGGAAAAGGCAGTTTTACCAAACTCGGTGTATGATCGAGGCACAGTTAAAAGTAATTTAAAAGACGATCTAGTTTTATAACTACCAGAACAATAAGATAGGAGACTACAGATATACAGAGGCAGTTTACCTATTAGAGCTTTGGCAATAAACATCAACATATGCATTTTTCTCCTCTGATACAAGGAGGGCCAGCCAACCAAATCAAACAAAGTGCAATGATGGGTACATGTAGGAGCATTTGTCACAAATCGTATTGCAGCATGGTATATGCAATCTAATTTTTTTTAGTGAAGATACATTAGCATGCATATAAATCACATCGCCATAGTCCAGCACAGAGAGAAAACAACTTTGAATAATCCTCTTTTTGGCTTCAGACGGAAAACATTTCTTTAAACGAAAAAGAAACCCCAATTTGGGTCTGAGTTTTTTTGAAAGATTGTCAATATGAATATTAAAACCTAACCTTTCATCAAGCCATATGCCCAGGTATTTATAGGTATTTACTCTTTCTACACAGTCCCCTTCCAAAGTTAAAATGGGTGGAATCACGAGTTTGTTACGAGAGCGAGTAAACAGCATATATTTAGTTTTCTTAATATTTAAAACCAATTTTAAATTT